>NC_080041.1:60523679-60823679 GCF_012489685.1 Lotus japonicus | reverse complement strand
GAAAACGGGAATGGGTCGGTGATCCTAGCTTTGGGAACTTTATTTTGAAAGGTGTTGGAAATGAAAAACTGAACTTTGGAATTAACGACATAATGGACTAATTCACGATGGAACATTTTACCTAATAAGAGAACTATTGTTTTAAGGGAACTCATTTTATGGGGAAGAATTTGAAGACGGGCTTTAGCCAAGGGTCTGGGCGTTAGTAAGGTACCTAGTAGAGTACACTTGGCACAACAGGTAGTGACGGTCAGCCGTGTAGAGTTGTATCGTGCCTGTTGATGTCTGGCGTAGCAAGCAGAATGGTTAAACCCGTGGGGTCACAACCGACTTGACTATAGCCTAGGTTTCTCGTTGTAGATGCTTTTGGTCAATGAACCAATTTTACCTGTGAGGACGAATCGTTGTTTAGCTAACCATATTGCACCCATGCATACACGCGATGAAGTGCCAAGTGGAGTACTTCGGTATAGCAAGAAGCAACGATCAGCCGTGTAGAGTTGAATCGGTCCTGACTATACCTGGCACAACAGGAGGTAACGATCATCCATGTAGAGTTGTATCGTGCCTGTTGATGTCCGGCATAGCAACCAGAAATGGTCGAACCATGTAGAGTTGGATCGTCTTGACTATAGCCAAAGGTGATAAGCGACGCCCGAGCAGAAATGGTTAAACACGAGGCCAGTGTTACGACCGTCTCGAGGTGCCCAGCCTTTAAGTGGCAATACCATTGGTTTGTCCCGTCGCCAAGCAGAGTGACGTTATTCGGGTTTGTGTCAGCATATTCTGCATTGGCACACCATGCATCTTATTATGATTACCGTTGTATGACATATCATGCACTCTAACTATAATTGTTGAGACTTGATGATTTGATGTTGATAAACATCGTTATGTGTTTTGATGATTGAATTGTGTAAGAGATTTGATAACATGTCATGTATATACCTTAGGGTAGGCAACGCATAACTTATATGTATATATACAACATATATATACCCCCTTTATCGCATGTTGGTTGTATATCTATTGTATTCTGTAAGTTGACCCTAGCGCCTTGGCTTTGTTTGTATGTTTGTGTTTGGGCGGTCGGCCTGCTGCCAGGCGTCCGTCAGCCGATTCGTGATGACTCGTCACTCGAGGAGGACCAGGAGCGTAATGACTATTACTGAAGCTTTCGACGAGGACCCGGACTTCAGGCCTGATCGAGGAAGGGTTGATGAAAGTAGTGTGGGATATGGGTGGTTAGAGTCTTTGAGTTGGTTGTTAGAGTCATAGCTCTGATTGTCATTCCTTATTTTGGGGCAGGGCAGGTCCCCGACTATTAGCTTTTCGTGTGATTCCCTTCCATGAGGATCACAGGGAGTTTGTCGGACGTAGGAAGTCTTTTGAGGCCGTTTTGGGCCGACTTACTTTCGTTGGAGGACTGTATTCAGAATACTTGACCTTTTGTTTTAGTTTGTACATAATTGCCCACGGGCACTACCTTTCCGTCACTGGAGGTCACTCGTGACGATGTTTTTAGTTGCAGCGAGGGCTGTGCTTGTATTGTATATTAATCGCTGTTAATCGCGATTGGGTTGAGTCTTTATTTCGACAAGTCTTTTTATTTAAACAAAACGAAAAAAATACCTGCTTTTCGGCTTTATTTTATTTTGAGTTACTAAAGTGACGCCACCGAAATCGGGGTGTTACATTGTGGTATCAGAGCTTGTCGAGTCTTTCGGGAGTCTTTGGGGAATAGGTCTTCTGTGCTAGGTTGTGTGACTCTGCAAAGAGAAAAAATTGATTGTCTGCCAAGCGATCTTCGCTTTAATTGATTGAAGTTGCTACCTAATCATATTGTATAGCTATGCATAATACTATCTTATGATTGGTACTGACTGTTTGCTAAACGAATACAGAACATGGTGAACGCGAACCAACTTGCTGAGATGGTGGCCACTTTGGTCCAAACAATGACTGTACAAACGAATGACAATGCACATAGGCGTGCTGCTGAGGATGCACGTGAGCTACACCGGCTTCAGAGAGAAGCAGCCCTGGACCAGAACAGGGGATTGAATGATTTCAGAAGACAGAATCCACCCAAGTTCACGGGTGGGACCGACCCGGACGAGGCGGATCTCTAGATCCAAGAGATTGAGAAGATTTTTGAAGTACTACAGACTAGTGAAGGGGCCAAGGTGGGCCTGGCAACTCATCTACTGCTGGGCGATGCTGAGTACTGGTGGAGGGGCGCCAGAGGGATGATGGAGGCAAACCATGTTGAGGTGAACGGGAATTCTTTTCGTGCTGCTTTTCTGGAGAAGTATTTTCCTGATAGTGCTCGTGACGAGCGTGAGTCGCAGTTTCTGACTCTTCGCCAAGGGAGCATGACTATTCCGGAATATGCTGCTAAGTTGGAATCTTTGGCCAAACACTTCCGATTTTTCCGTGATCAGGTTGATGAACCCTATATGTGCAAGCGCTTTGTGAGGGGACTGAGAGCTAACATTGAGGACTCAGTGAGACCGTTGGGAATTATGCGGTTTCAAACTTTGGTGGAGAAGGCCACCGAGGTGGAGCTGATGAAAAATAGAAGGATGAATAGAGCAGGAATTGGGGGACCGATGAGGTCGAGCTCCCAAGACAACAAGGGAAAAGGAAAGTTACAGATGAAGAAGCCTTATCAGCGTCCTACGGGGGAAGGGTTTACCCCAGGACCGTACAGGCCTACGATTGCTGCTGCGGGAGGAGCAGGAAGCCAAGCTGGGAGCCGTGAGATGACATGTTTTAAATGCAGGGAGATTGGGCACTACTCCACGAAATGCCGAGGTGTTTCAAGTGTGATCTACCAGGACATCTGGCCAACAACTGCAAGACACCCAAGGTTGAGCCATTTGTCAACACCATAAGGGGAAAGCGCCCTGCTGCTAGAGGAAGAGTTTATATCATGGATGGTGAAGGAGCTGAGGAGTTAACCAGAGGAGAGCGCAAGAACGATGGTAACCTTCTAACTATTCTTTCTCATTCTAGTACAACATGCTCTTCATTACTCTCGTAGAATGTGCAACACACCTAACTTACTTATACCGTTTAAGCTTTGACCTTATGGTTAATACACCTATTAAGACTTTATTTGACGGTTACTCGTGTTTAAACTATAGAAGTTACACGAGGTTTAGGATGACACGCTAAGCCTGGAAAGTAGTCTCGCACCGATGCGTTTATAAGGAAGCTAGAAGCTGAAGAATGAATCTTAGAGAAATTCCTTAGGGGCAGTATACGTGTTATGTTGAGGGTGTGTGGTTCCGTAGCGGAATCGTTAGGGACTTGATATCAGGATATTTGTGGTTACTGGATGTTAGGAACTCATTGACTGTTCCAGTGAGTTTTTCTAAATCTTCACCTTCGAGGTATTAGGCCTGATCAACTTAATGTTGAGGGGGTGATATTCGGAATCAGAACTGGCAATGGACTTGATAGATGGATTGGTAAGGTTGATTTGATTGGATCGAGGACTAGTTGAGTTGGGAGGTAAAGTTCGCGTGAAGTATTTGTTTGCTTGCGAAGGAGTTATAGTTTTAAGAAATGGATATTCATTTAAGAAGTATTGAAGAATTAAAGGACATTTGAGGTCCAAACTTGGTGAAAGTTTAGGTTTAAGTCTATAATTCTTGCCCTAAGTGTTTAGGACTCAAAGTTTGTCAGGTTTTGATCGAGAGACTAAGTATCGGATTGATTGGAGGACGATCTAGTTACGGAAATAGTGAGTTAGTGTTAAGATGAATACTTGAGGTTGTTATATGTGGACAAATTTCTTAGAGTCTAAGAGTGAATGGGACTTTGTTATGAAGTCCGATGTTGCATGCTGGGGTTAGCAAGTGATTTTCACTAAGTTGAATGAGGGTCTTAGGGTTAAGATTGACCTTGGGAGGTGAAAATCATGTACGAATAAGATATTTAGTGGTGTTAGCATTAACGATTGTAGTTAAACCTCAGAATGTTGAGGGATCGGATGATAAAATGACTAGTTAAGTTTCCCGAGGTACAGTTATGATTTGATCTTCTAGGGAATAAGTTCGGATTTGGGGGAAGTGTTAAGGATTTTAGGTAATTGTAAAGTGGGTTGTGAATAAGTGAAGGTTGGTTTTATGGTTCGAGTAAGGGAAGTCTCGAAAAAGGGGAGATGACAATGATGGATTGTAAGATATTGATATGATGATTAGCTTATAAGTTGTTGATGAATGGATGTTAAAAGGGATTGGGTCTAGCGATGCACAAGGTATCAAGACTCGAGTCGAGTTTTAATTTGAATGATGACTAAGTAGAAGATTGATTTCAGAGTGCGAATAAGGATAGTTACGAAGTTTGAGGTAATGATTAATGGACTAGTAGATTCCAAGGGAATTGTTCGTCTATGAGTTATAGAGCGATCGAGTTAAGTTTTGAAACATGAGTGAAGATCACAAGGACAAGTTGAACATTCACTCTGGAATGGCAGAGGTGTACGAGTTTTAAGCAGAATATCGAACGAACGAAAGCAAATGAGCAAGTGGATAAGGCTGTGCGATTGCACCGAGTGCCAACCAATATTATTTCCAACATAGAACCGACACGAGTGGTCGAGCCGGACGACATAGAGCTGAAAGATGAACTGTCTTTCGCAAACGCCGCCAATTAGAATTGGTGACACAATGAAAAAACAGTTGAGGGGAATAGAGATTGTGTTGGTGACAATCATTTGGAACAAGGACATAGGCGATGCTACATGGGAGCTTAAGGAACAGATCGAGGAACAGTATCTGGAATTTCTACTGAACCGTAAGTTTCGAGGTCGAAACTTTCTTTTTGGAGGGTAGTAATGTGAGACCCAAGATTTTAAGCTTAAAATAAATTAGTGAATTCCTTATTAACGAATAAGTTCGATGTATCGTGAAGGGAAACCTGAACAAGAGTTTATTGGATGAAATAAATTTATGAAGGAGAAGGTTCAGGAAAAGTTCAAGGATTGTATCAAAACTGATAAGAGTTATAGCACGATTAATATTCGCCTAAGCCTAGGTCAAAGACACTAGTAAATAACTAATTTACACTTTAGGACGCGATGGAAACTAATTCCAAAAATCTTCAGAGAAATGTTAGAATTTCTCTTATTCGTCTATAAACAAGTATTTCGATGCGAATCCCTGGAATGTACGAACGTCAAATTCCAATTCTCGGAAGTTTGCCGAAACGGAATCCCTGATAGTTCAAAAACCCTAAAATCGACGGACGATGAAGACTTTTTCTATTCGGAGCTTCAAATAAAGATTTCATCCGCGCAAGCCCACTCTAATCGACGTTCCAAATCTTTCTTCAGAAGGAAGTTTCTGCATCCGAGGTCAATATCATAAAGTGCATAAAGTGCATTTTTAATGCCGGTAAGCATTAAAAACAAGCCTCGAAAACCAAAAATCATACTGATATTTCTTTGAAGAATTAGAAGATTCAGCGGGAAGAATATCGTGTCTAAAATACGTTGGAATCAGTAGGAAAAATCGGAATTGCGAAATTTTCATTTTTCCGCATTTTCCATTTCCTATATATAGTATGAAAAATGAAAAAAAAAAAACAAAAAAATCCCAAAACACACACACACGGCCGAGAGCTCTTGGAGGAAAGGAGGAAAAGTGTTTTTTTTCCAATTCTTGACCGATCGTCGTTCCGTTCGTTGCTAATCGAAGACATCGAGGTATAGTTACTATCCCTCACTTCTGATCGTCAGATCTGTCGACTTTTTCTATGTTTTTCTGAGCTCAAAGTTTGGAGCTTTTTGTAAAACTGTCCAAATAACTTGATTTCAGTGTCTAAACTTATTGCCTTCGTGCTCTAGAGCATGAATATCCGGTTGTTTTCTGTTGAATCTCGCCGAATTGCCGCCGAGTTTCAATTCTGCTCAAAAACCCATTTTTATGCTGAGGTTCCGCTTTTTGGATCAAAAAATCTCGACTGAGCTTAGCTTTAGTAGGATTAGTTGTTATAAATGTCGTTAGGATCGACCCCATCTAATTTGTTTTTCGAAATTCTGATTTTGAGTTTCCGAGCTAAAAATATTGACCAAAATACCCCTGCGACAGTTTTCGACCCGATAATTTTTCTGAGAGTTTCCCTGGCCTAGATATCGCCTAAGAATACCTAGGAATTGATTTAGATCGAAGAAAAAGTTCGAAAACCCTATTTTCCATAGTGGCCGAAACCTATTTGCTTGGGTACCGTGTCCAAAAATAATTTTTGAGTCTCTATGACCTGAGCCATTGCGTAGCTCTTTCAATTTTCGAAATTTTGGCGCTGGTTTTGTGTCATTCCGAGTTCTGTAGCTCGAGTTATGCACGTTTTAGCGAATAAAGTGTTTTTGTACAAAACTTGAATCGAGTCAAAACTCATCCATTCGGGGGAAGCCCTTCCATTCGTGCCTAAATGTTGTACTCTGAAGCTTCTCGAGCTTTGTCGACCATTAGTTAGGATTGTTTCGACTGTATCGACTTGTGTTGATTCATTATTGCTTTGTTTGCTCAAAGGTGCAATTGTGGAAACCTTGGGATTGATTGAGCAAGCTTGTGAGCGAGACCTGCACCGCGAGACTAGAACAACTCGAGGTTAGGGCAACTTACTTACTAGCTATTTGTATTGTAGGCGTCGATAACTTCGACTTGAGTATTGCTTGATATTGAATATTGCTTGGATATTGTTTATCGCTTTGAATTGGAAAATGTTTTCTGGAGGCTTCGGCCGGGTGAACTTATATGAGACGTGTGTCTCCGTTTTCTGAGAGGCTTCGGCCGTTTACTGGTTTCTGTCTTATCGCTTTCTAGTGGATATGACAAGGTTATGTTTACAGCACTGCCATATTGATTCATCGCTCGATAGAGCTTGATGTATTTGCGTTTATGATTAAATTGTGCTGACTATATTCGTGCATTTTGATGCCACTTTTGGAGTGTAGAATACACTTACCTTCGTCATGACAAGGACGGGTTTGTTTTGGGAACGTTTGTTAGGTCGGACCAAGGTTCGAACCTTCATTGTTCTAGAGGATCTAGTGTTTTCTCGGGGAGTTGTTTGGGTTTGATGGAAACTTTGAACTTATAGAGTTTTGGACTGAAAATAATCATAATCTGTTTTATGTAAATAAATCCATAATATATTTATTAAGAATATAATGTTTTTAATTAATGACGATGATTCAACGGAAAAGACTTAGGAATGAAAGTGAGTTGGAAAACGGGAATGGGTCGGTGATCCTAGCTTTGGGAACTTTATTTTGAAAGGTGTTGGAAATGAAAAACTGAACTTTGGAATTAACGACATAATGGACTAATTCACGATGGAACATTTTACCTAATAAGAGAACTATTGTTTTAAGGGAACTCATTTTATGGGGAAGAATTTGAAGACGGGCTTTAGCCAAGGGTCTGGGCGTTAGTAAGGTACCTAGTAGAGTACACTTGGCACAACAGGTAGTGACGGTCAGTCGTGTAGAGTTGTATCGTGCCTGTTGATGTCTGGCGTAGCAAGCAGAATGGTTAAACCCGTGGGGTCACAACCGACTTGACTATAGCCTAGGTTTCTCGTTGTAGATGCCTTTGGTCAATGAACCAATTTTACCTGTGAGGACGAATCGTTGTTTAGCTAACCATATTGCACCCATGCATACACGCGATGAAGTGCCAAGTGGAGTACTTCGGTATAGCAGGAAGCAACGATCAGCCGTGTAGAGTTGAATCGGTCCTGACTATACCTGGCACAACAGGAGGTAACGATCATCCATGTAGAGTTGTATCGTGCCTGTTGATGTCCGGCATAGCAAGCAGAAATGGTCGAACCATGTAGAGTTGGATCGTCTTGACTATAGCCAAAGGTGATAAGCGACGCCCGAGCAGAAATGGTTAAACACGAGGCTAGTGTTACGACCGTCTCGAGGTGCCCAGCCTTTAAGTGGCAATACCATTGGTTTGTCCCGTCGCCAAGCAGAGTGACGTTATTCGGGTTTGTGTCAGCATATTCTGCATTGGCACACCATGCATCTTATTATGATTACCGTTGTATGACATATCATGCACTCTAACTATAATTGTTGAGACTTGATGATTTGATGTTGATAAACATCGTTATGTGTTTTGATGATTGAATTGTGTAAGAGATTTGATAACATGTCATGTATATACCTTAGGGTAGGCAACGCATAACTTATATGTATATATACAACATATATATACCCCCTTTATCGCATGTTGGTTGTATATCTATTGTATTCTGTAAGTTGACCCTAGCGCCTTGGCTTTGTTTGTATGTTTGTGTTTGGGCGGTCGGCCTGCTGCCAGGCGTCCGTCAGCCGATTCGTGATGACTTGTCACTCGAGGAGGACCAGGAGCGTAATGACTATTACTGAAGCTTTCGAAGAGGACCCGGACTTCAGGCCTGATCGAGGAAGGGTCGATGAAAGTAGTGTGGGATATGGGTGGTTAGAGTCTTTGAGTTGGTTGTTAGAGTCATAGCTCTGATTGTCATTCCTTATTTTGGGGCAGGGCAGGTCCCCGACTATTAGCTTTTCGTGTGATTCCCTTCCATGAGGATCACAGGGAGTTTGTCGGACGTAGGAAGTCTTTTGAGGCCGTTTTGGGCCGACTTACTTTCGTTGGAGGACTGTATTCAGAATACTTGACCTTTTGTTTTAGTTTGTACATAATTGCCCACGGGCACTACCTTTCCGTCACTGGAGGTCACTCGTGACGATGTTTTTAGTTGCAGCGAGGGCTGTGCTTGTATTGTATATTAATCGCTGTTAATCGCGATTGGGTTGAGTCTTTATTTCGACAAGTCTTTTTATTTAAACAAAACGAAAAGAAATACCTGCTTTTCGGCTTTATTTTATTTTGAGTTACTAAAGTGACGCCACCGAAATCGGGGTGTTACAAGTTCCTTGTCTTCAGTGACAAGAGCCACATTCATATTAGGCCCTTCAACAACAAAACTTTCATCATCAAGCCAAATGCCTGCCAAAGCAACAACTTCCTCAGCTTCTATCTTTGAGAGCACATTTGGGTTGGGATGTTTAGTAAGGACAGATGAAGTTCTGACTTTAACTCCCCTCAATCCATATGAAAAGTTTTTGTTCATTTATTTTGTCTTGACATGCGTGCTAACTCTCTCTGTAGTGGTACCAAAGGATAACATTTTCAACTAGAAATTACCAAGTCTCAAAAAGACTAAATCATGAGACAACATAAAGACATTAGAAAACTACAGTCCCTCAAAAACGATTCTTACAAGATTACAAGCTTTACAAACCAATGAGTGATTAAGTTGGTTGGCATTCTTGCCGGAGTAAGGGCCTTGAAGATCACCAGATTCCCAACTACTGATGAATCATCACCAACTAATGTTGGGTCCATAAGGAACAGATGTACGAACAGTAGGGGGCCTGATTTCATGTCCTCAACAATCAAATTTAAGAGTGCCTGAGTTATAGGGCCTTCTTTACCTAGAAGGAATGGCATATTGATATCAATCAGGTCATAAAAACGTAAATTAGGAAACTTCCAATTGGTTAATGGTTACTATATCATGTTTATAATGTCTCAAACAAACTATAAATAAAGATTTCCCATGTTAAAAGGCCTTATATACCTAAAAGAAATGCACAATGGAAGTAACCAACTAAAAAAACAAGCAAAATCAAAACTGTTGTTGTTTCAAATATGACATGACAAAATACCTCGACCAAAGAATAAACCGTGAGAATTCTTGTTAAGAGGTTTTATCCACAATGGGAAAAAGAATAAAATTGATTATTGATTACGAGATAAAGTCTTTTGTTTCGACAAAGCAAGGTAAATATGTTTAATGACGATTATGTAGCCTGATCAAACTGTCAACATTACCTAATATAGGGGGGCAAAAAAATTTGACAGGGTAGGAGTCAATTATATTCCCAATTAACCAATATAGAAAGCAGAATTCCATAAATAAATATTATCAGCAACAAACCAATGGTAAAACTATGAGTTTAACAGATGCCAACTTTAGAGGATCAAGGAATTCAGTTGTAGTTTTAAGAAACATAAAAACAAGTCACAAAAAGAATACATTCGTCCAAGTAAAACAAGTACTCACCATCTCCAATAACCTGCTCATCCCACTGCACTACAGGGAAAACACGAATTCCACTTCCAATAAGCATCATTTCATCTGCTTGCTACCCGTTACTCAACAGTCACTTTTTTCGTCCTTATCCCTTGAACCTTACCCTCCTTCAACAAACACTCAACAAGGGTTAAAATTCTCTTAGTTGTGCAACTACTTAGAACTTTGTCAAAGTAAGGCATTATGAGTTTCTTCTCTTTAGTGACAAAAGCCACATTCATATTAGGCCCTTCAGCAGCAAAATCTTCAACATCAAGCCGAATGCCCGCAAAAGCACCCACTTCCTCAACTTCCATTTTTGAGAGCACATTTGGATGAGGATGTTTAATAGGGAAATATGAAGTTATGACTTTAACTCCCCTAGATTTAAGGGGTTTCAGTGACAGGTCTTGTATTACAACTGCGTATAGACTCGACTAGTAGCAGCCAGAGGGAGATAACTGAAAATCACCAGGTCCTGTCGAGAGCCAATAACTCAGTGATCTATTTTTACATTGCGAAACACTTAAAGTTTGTATGGCTATTCTTTAAATGCTTTCACGGTCAAATGAAAGATCTATTCTAGACATGGATGCCGACCTTTAAAAGCCGCAAGTTGTTGATCTAGCTCGTATAGGTGTCAATAATGCACAAAATACAACATTTGCTAGCTTTGGAAAGTAGAAATTAAAAGTATAGGAATAGATAAGACTAGACACTATTTCAGGATATCGTAAACAATCATACTTCAAAACCATGTTATGAGATTGAAATGTTCAATTGCATATGCAAAGGTCATAAATCTCTACAATATTGGATTCAACTTTCTTTTTATTTTTTTAATTTTCCTTCATGTGTTTATAACCAATCCAAGGAACATCTGGCTATAAACTCATTTCATAAAAGTAACCAACATATAAAAGTAGAAGGTACTGTTTTAACATGGAAATATCACCCAAGAGATGTTTTTTATTTCAATTCAGATTGAAATGGTTGTTTTCATTATGAGGTGTAAATCACTAACCCATCCATTATTGCTGCAGTATAAAAAACACGTGGTCCTTGTGAACCATGTGGTCATCCATTGGAATAACCATATCAGCTGGATTAGTTGGTATCCCGCCAAATATACTAGAATACAGTGCATGATATTGTAGTTGCTTACCACTTTTATTTTCTTTGAAAGTTTTCAACCTTTCATAGGCATTATACATGCAAAAGTTGTCGGGAAAAACACATCATTAGTAACAATAGAGTTTCATATTTAAAATAACTAGTTTTCCTTTTTTGAACCTTCCTTAGTTTAGAAAGGAAAAGTTCAATGTTTGCATACATGGCTGATTGAAACAGCAAAAACACTGTTACCATACTAATATAGGTATGACAGATATAAATAATAAATACAGTGGATTTTAAACTATGATATTCGTTTAAGGAGTACAAAATAATAAACTATGCTATCATTTTTAAATTTGTGTTTGTTGAGCCAATACGATAAGATTGGTTTATCATATCCACCGTAGTAGTTTATATTTTATCAAGAGGGGGATTTGGGTTAGTAAACAGGATAAATAGATTCTTTTATCCTCTCACTATCACCATACTAATATAGGTATTACAGACATGAATAATTAATATAGTGGATTTTATACTATGATATTCGTTTAAGGAGGATACGACATAATAAACTATGCTATTCTTTTTAAATTTGTGTTTGTCGAGCCAATACGATAAGATTGGTTTATCATATCCACTGTAGTAGTTTATATTTTATCAAGAGGGGGATTTGGGTTAGTAAACAGGATAGATAGACTCGTTTAACCCTCTCACTGTCACCCTCCATAACAACCACCACTAACCAGCAACACCGTCACTCAAAGGTATTTTCACAAAATACGAATGGATTTTTTCAGAATTGATTTTAAGAATGTGTGATAAATGGTTTTTTTATTTAATTTAATTGTTCTATCTAACACAATATTGTAATCTAATTGGTTGAAACTGTACGATTAGTCTGGTAACTACTCCAGACCTATTGTACACAATATTGTACACAAATTGGTTGAAATTGTAAAATATTATAGTTTATGTATAGACTATTCTAAAAAGTTGATATTTTTTAAAGAATTGTTATAAATGATAGTATTTTTCGTGAAAAATGTAAGAAAAATGAGAGCCAAAACCATGTGAGATTGAAATGCTCAATTGCATGTGCAAAGGTCATAAATTTCTGCAAGATAGGATTCAACTTTCTTTTTCTTTTTTTTTTTAAATTTTCCTTCATGTGTTTATAACCAATCAAAGGCACATCTGGCTATAACTCATTACATAAAAGTAACCAACATATGAAAGTAGAAGATACTGTTTTAACATGGAAATATCACCCAAGAGATGTTTTTGATGTTAAATTCAGATTGAAAGAGTTGGTTTCATTATGAGGTGTAAATCACTAACCCATCCATTATTGTTGCAGTATTAAGGACATTGTGGTCCTTGTGAACCATGTGGTCATCCATTGGAATAACCATAGCAGCTGGATCAGTTGGTATCCCGCCAAATATACTAGAATACATGGCAAGATATTGTAGTTGCTTACCACTTTTCTTTTCTCTGAAACTTTTCAACCTGAAGTTATGACTTTAACTCCCCTCAATCCATATGAAAAGTTTCCGTTCACTTTTTGTCTTGACGTGCGTGCTACCTCTCTTTGCAGTGGTGCAAAAAGATAACATTTTCTACTAGAAATTACAAAGTCTCAAAAAGACTGGATCATGAGACAACAGAAAGATATTAGAAAACTACATTCCCTTGAAAAAGATTCTTACAAAATTACTAGCTTTACTAACCAATGAGCGATTAAGTTGGTTGACATTCTTGCAGGAGTAAGGGTCTTGATGATTAGAAGATTTACAACTACTGATGAATCATCTAATGTGGGGTCAACAAGGAACATATGTACGAACAGTTGAGGGCTGATGATAGGAATTTATATAGTGTTTTGCCCTTATTTTCTTATCATTTTCTTTGGTTGTATTATCTTTTTAGTTGATTAATTAGAGTATTTAGTTGCATTAAGTACTTTTACTATTTTAGAGTCATGATTTGCATTATAGTCACTTTTGAGTCTTTGATTGCATTTTAATTTATAATAAATTGAGTCTTTTTACATTGAAGTCCTTAGTCTAGTTGTTAGAGCATTTAGGGGCATTGTTGGAAGGAATCTTGTAACTTATAATCTGAACTTTCATGGAATTTTATGCATTAGTTAAGGAGGTTTTAAGTTACAAAGAATGGCTTGATGTGTGATCAAAGTGCAGCCCTTGAGTTAAGGTCCTTTAAAGATCTTCTCTTGTCCAAGGAATCAAATTTATGAAGAATAACCAAGGGTTGATGAAGCATAAATGCTCGGAGATTTCAGAATGAAGAATTGAAAGCCAAAAAAAGTTGTTGAAGGGGGGTTACAAATCCATCAATGAAGAAATGAGTTGAAAAAAATTGAAGATTCCCCCATCGAAGTGTGCACGCATGTACGTGCACTATGCGTGCAAGGTCAGGGGCGTGGAACTTTTGAAGAGAAGGCTCGTATGTGCATGCACTATGCATGCACGCCCATGCGTGTAGAGTCAGTGGCTTTGCATTACAGCCACGCTTGCACGCATGTGCGATTGTGCAAGCACATTGTGTGTGGGTGCTTGATTTTGCCTATAAATAGGACTTTGTGTTTTTTAGTTTATATCTTAGTTTTTCTGAAGTTTTAGCTTGTGTAAGGATTAAGGAGTTCTTCCAAGGTTCCTATTCACGTTAGAAACATGTTTACCTTAGCCATGCTTGGCTAAGTTTATTTTAGCATTTAGGATGTGGATCCTTTACTTGTTATTGTTTTAAATTTCTAAATCTTTATAGGGAATTAAGAATTTTCTTTCTATGAGCCTACCCTTCTGTTTTAATATGAACTTGAAATGCATGCAAGTTATCTTACCTTTCTTTGCACAAATGGAAGTTTGGTTTAGAAATGGGGAATTGGGGGTCCGTTTATTAGGGCATTTGCGCATTAGGAATAAAGACAACGACTAGTAGTTGATGGCATGAAACTAAAATGAACTTAATCTTCAATTTGACTGATCATAGGTGGCTAGGAATCGATTGAGATTTAACAAGTGAAGTCTTTTGAAAACTCTTTTTGACATGAGAAATCAGCACTTAGAGATATAGGCTAGATCAACAATAGAAATTGTCAAAACTTTATCTTTCTCCATATGCATTCAGATTCTTTAAAGCATCACTTGTTTGGTGAAAATAACCTAAATTCTAAGCTCTTAAACATTGTTTCTTCCTTTTTACTTCAGATTGCTAAGTTCTCTACCAACAAATCAGTTATAATTTATCTTTTTACTTTTACTTCTGATTTAAGCAATCATTGCTCTTATAAATCAACTCTTCCCCAATCTCTGTGGTTCGACAGACTTTTATATTACTCGGGCATTATGTACACTTGCAAAACGCATATCAGGGGCTTGATTTCATGTCCTCAACAACCAGATTTAAGAGAGCCTGAGTTATAGGGGTTTCTTTGCCTACAAGGAATGGCATAATGAGATCAATCAGGTCATAAAAACGTAAATAAGATAACGTTCAATCTGTTAATGATAACAATATCATGTTTATGATGTCTCAAACAAACTATAAATCAAGATAGCCCATGTTAAAAGGCCTTATATACCTACAAAAAATGCACAATGAAAGTAACCAACTAAAAAAAAAAGCAAAATCAAAACTGTTGATGATTCAAACATGACATGACAAAAAACCTCGACCAAACAATAAATCATGAGCATTCTTGATAAGAGGTTTTATCCACAAAGGGAAAAAGAACAAAATTGATATTTTTTTTGGAGATAAAGCATTTTATTTCGACAAAGTAAGGTAATAAGGACGATTATGTAGCCTGATCAAACTGTCAACATGACCTAAAATTAGAGGCCAAACAAATTTGACAGGATATGAATCAATTCTATTCCCAATTTACCAATATAGAAAGCATAATTCCATAATTAAATATTATGAGCAACAAAATCAAAGTTTTTAGTTGCAGTTTTAAGAAACATACAAACAAGTCACGAAAAGAATACATTCGTCCAAGTAAAAAAAGTACTCACAATCTCCAACAACCTGCTCATCTCACTGCACTACAGGGCAAACAAGAATTCCACTTCCAATAAGCATCATTTCATCTACTTGCTTCCCTTCCACAACAGTCACTTTTTTTGTCCTTATCCCTTGAACCTTACCTTCCCTCAACAAACACTCAGCAAATGTTAAAATTCTCTTAGGTGTGCAGCCACTTAGAATTTTGTCAAAGTGAGGCATTATGAGTTCCTTGTCTTCAGTGACAAAAGCCACATTCATATTAGACCCTTCAGCAACAAAACATTCATCATCAAGCCAAATGCCTGCAAAAGCAACAACTTCCTCAGCTTCCATCTTTGAGAGCACATTTGGATGAGGATGTTTAGTAGGGACATATGAAGTCTTTAACTCCCCTCAATCCATATGAGAAGTTTCCGTTCACTTTTTGTCTTGGCGTGCGTGCTCACTCTCTTTGCAGGGGTGCCAAAGGATAACATTTTCCACTAGAAATTATCAATTCTCAAAAAGACTGGATCATGAGACAACAAAAAGACATTAGGAAACTACATTCCATCAAAAAAGATTCTTACAGAATTACAAGATTTACAAACTCAATGAGCGATTAAGTTGGTTGGCATTCCTGCATGATTAAGGGTCATGAAGATCACAAGATTTACAACTACTTATGAATCATCACCATCTAATGTTGGGTCAGTAAGGAACTGATGTGCGAACAATAGAGGGTTGATGATAGGAATTTATATGCTGTTTTTGCCCTTATTTTCTTATCATTTTCTTAGGTTTTATTATCTTTTTAGTTGATTTATTAGAGTGTTTAGGTGCATTTCTTACTTTTACTACTTTAGAGTCATCATTTACATTATAGTCCATTTTGAGTCTTTTATTGCATTTTAATTTATAATAATTGAGTCATTTTACATTGAAGTCCTTGGTCTAGTTTTTAGAGCATTTAGGTGCATTGTTGGAAGGAATCTTGTAACTTTTAATATTATCTTTCATGGCATTTTGTGTATTATTTTAGGAGGATGCGTGTTCAAAGTGCATCCCTTGAGTTAAGGTCCTTTGAAGATGATTCTCTTGTCCAAGGAATCAAATTTATGAAGAATAACCAAGGGTTGATGAAGCATAAATGCTAGGAGGTTTCAGAATGAAGAAATTTAAGCCAAAAAAGTTGTTGAAGGGGGGTTACAAAGCCATCAATGAAGAAATGAGCTGAAGAAAATTGAAGATTCCCCCATCAAAGTGTGCATCCATGTGCGTGCACTATGCGTGCAAGGTCAGGGGTGTGACACTTTTGAAGAGAAGGCACGTATGTGCGTGCACTACAGGATAAACAAGTCACGAAAAGAATACATTCGTCCAAGTAAAAAAAAGTACTCACAATCTCCAACAACCTGTTAATCCCACTGCACAACAGGGAAAATAAGAATTTCACTTCCAATAAGCATCATTTCATCTGCTTACTTCCCTTCCTCAACTGTCATTTTTTCTTCCTCAACAAACACTCAACAAGGGTTAAAATTCTCTTAGTTGTGCAGCCACTTAGAATTTTGTCAAAGTGAGGCATTATGATTTCCTTCTCTTCAGTGACAAAAGCCACATTCATATTAAGCCCTTCAGCAACAAAACATTCATCATCAAGCCAAATGTCTGCAAAAGCAACAACTTCCCCAGCTTCAATCTTTGAGAGCACATTTGGATGGGGATGTTTAGTAGGGACAGATGAAGTTATGACTTTAACTCTCCTAAATTTAAGGGGTTCTAGTGACAGGTCTTGTATTACAACTGCATAAAGACTCGACTAGTAGTAGCCAAAGGGAGATAGCTGAAAATTACTAGGTCCTACCGAGAGCCAATATCTTAGTGATCTTTTTCTACAGTGGGAAACACTTATAGTTTGTATGAGTATTCTTTGTATGCTTTCACGGTCAAATGAAAGATCTATTCTAGACATGGATGCCGACCCTAAAAAGCGGTCAAGGTGTTGATCTAGCTCGTATATGTGTCTATAATGCACAAAATACAACATTTGCTAGCTTGAGAAAGTAGAAAACAAAAGTATAAGAATAGATAAGACTAGACACTATTTCAGGATATCGTAAACAGTCATACTTCAAAACCATGTTGTGAGATTGAAAATCTAAATTGCATATGCAAAAGTCATAAATCTCTGCAATATAGGATTCAATTTTCGTTTTTTTTTTTAATTTTCCTTCATGTGTTTATAACCAATCAAAGGCACATTTAGTTTCTGATGTTTATAACATATAAAAGTAGAAGGTACTGCTTTAATATGGAACTAGAAATGGTACCCGTGCGTTGCACGAGTTTATTGATAATATTTTTAAAATTATATATGATTATCATAATTTTAATAAATATAAATATTATGGGCCTCTGGCACTCCAAATTATAAAAAATATATACAAATATTAAAACATATTTAATTATAAAATATAATAAATTAAATAATAATGAATGTGAGACATTTGATTGAATAGAATTAGAGTTCTTTAGATCTAAATAACTACTATTACTCAAATTTAATAATTGATATTTTTAAAAAAACTTTATTGAAACGCAATAAAAATGAGAACAACCTTCTCACTTATATAATGACATTGGATCACAACAAACCGATATCTGCTGTTCCTTACCACACCCTTGATTTGACAAAAAATTGTTTACAATGTTTCCCTCACGCAATACATGCACCACACTAACACATTGAATTATAGGCATCAGATGATCTATATGATTAAATACATGTTCCAATTTCCATGACCTCCTATCTCATCTAGACACTCACCCAACCACTAAGGATGAATCACTTTCAATCACCACATTTAAAAAATTAAATTGCTAAATAAACAACAAAGCGTGTAACACTACTTGAACATTCGTCAAAAGCCCACAACATTCCAGGTCCATTTGCAAACTAACCTAACACCCCCTCCTTGATCCCTAAAAACCCACCAATACCACTCACCACTGAGTTTCCTTTCGACTCCTTATCCACATTAAACTTCAAAACAGTGGCTGACGGTCGCTCCTAATACATTATTTGTGACATCTTTTGTTTTTGTGGCCATTCAATACGCTCAAAGCCTCTAGCAAATTGTTCCAAATCATATGGACAATCATTCTACTTCCCTTTGACTCACCAAAACGTACAAACCAAGCAATAGTTTCATATATGTTCAACAAAAACAGCTTTGTTATTAAACATTGCATGCATTTCTCTCTAGTAATAGATATTAAATCATTAGCGCTTAAGTAGTCTTAATTCTTTTTCGTTTAAAAATATAGAAAATTATTATGTGAGTTAGAAATATATTAAATCAAGTAATAAGTTTTTAATATCATAAATAAATTATAATGACATATTTTTTTACACTTTATATCCACAATAAATTAATTTTAACTTTTAACATCATAATAAAAAATGTTTTTATTAGAGTAAAAAATTATTTGTTAAATTTAAATTAATTCAAATTTGGTCATAATTATTTTAATCTGTTATTCATTCTCAAGTCATTTCTACTTATATATAATAGATCAAAAATTATATTTAAAGAATTTTTTCAACGAATGCACACATATTATAGTTAATGGTAAATACTTATAGAGCGCCACTTTTTATTTAAAGACTACATTTTTTTAATTATTTTTTAATAAATATTAATTTATTATAATTAATTTTAACTCTCAATATTTTTTGTATATTCAAATATTACTTAGTTTTATTTTAACTTTCTCCCCTTCAATTTATGATTGATAATTAATATTCTAACTTTTTTAACTAATACTGAATAAACTATTTTTTTTATAAGTAACTTAAATTTATAATTAATACTTAATACAATTGATACGAACGTGAGTTTTTTATTATTTAATGTATTTTTTATTTTTACTATTTAATATATAGTACTCCCATATGATTTAGTGTAGTTTTTTTACAATTCATTATTTTTTTCCTGAAATAAATATATAGTTAATGAGTAATGTAAAAAAAATTCAAAATTTAGTTTATAATTTTATTTGTATTTAGCATGGGTAGCTAAATAGTCTCTAGTTAATTTCTTTCAGTTTTGAATCTTTATATTTAATGTATTTAATAAAAAAATTATTTCATATAATTTATAATTCAAAGGTTACATTATATTGGCATGTGTAAAGTAAAAAAAAAAACAAAAAGCTTGACATATTTCAAAAGTTACATTATATTGAAAGTTGAATAGAAATTTAATTTATTTAACTTCTTTATTTAATGCTTTTAATACATAAAGCTCAAGTGAGCTTTACATATATATATAGATTATCACCCAAGAGATGTTTCTGATGTTCATTTCATACAAAAAGAGTTGTTTTCATTATGAGGTGTAAATCACTAACACATCCATTATTGCTGCAGTATCAGAGACATTGTGGCCCCTGTGAACCATGTGGTCATCCATTGGAATAACCATATCAGCTGGATTAGTTGGTATCCCGCCAAATATACTAGAATACATGGCAAGATATTGTAGTTTCTTACCACTTTTCTTTTCTCTGAAAGTTTTCAACCTTTCATAGGCCTTATATATGAAAAATATGTGGGGGTAAAAGACATCATTAGTAATAACAGAGTTGCATATTTAAAATAACTAGTTTTCCTCTTTTGATCCTCCCTTAGTTTAAAAAGGAAAAAATACAATGGCAAACATGGTTTATTTAAACAGCAAAAACATTGATATGATACTAATTAGGTATGGCATACATGGATAATAAATATAATTGATTATAAAATTATAAGATATAACATGACAATAAATAAAATTAGCTAAAAAAAATTTCTTAAAAAAATTAAGTTAATATTTTAAGGGTCCGTTAAGGAGGATACGACATAATAAGTTATCCTATCCTTTTTAAATTTATGTTTGTTGAGCCAATACGATAAATTTGTTTATCATATCCAATGTAGCAGTTCAAACTTTATCAAGAGGGGGATTGAGGTTAGCAAACATGATAGATAGACTATTTTACCCTCTCATTGTCACCCTCCATAACCACCACCACTAACCAGTAACCCTGTCACTCCCCCAACCGCTGGCACCATCCACCACCATTTCCGCTTAGCAACTGTCGCCGCCACATGGTACCCTCCATTACTCCCACTCTCGTTTCCACTGCTTGGCACCCACCAACACAATTAGAGCACCAGCCACCATTATCACCACCAAACACCCTCCACCACTAGCACCCCCGCCGAACACACTTCACCACAACCACCACTGTTAGATAGCCTTTACCACTTGGAACCATCTAGTGTTGTTGCTGCCAACTAGATCATAGATAATGGTGGGTGAGGGTTAGTCAGCATAACATTTAGTTACTAACAGTTAGTTACCGAGTTGGTTAAATCCTAGAGAGAGTGAGGAGAGACTATAAATAAGAGCGAGAGGGAAATCACGGAGATTTGGGGAGAGTGCTAGTCTCTGAATACCTGTAACCAATATTGAAGTTTCTTGCTTATCTGGAGTAATATCAATTTTCCTTTTCATTCACTGCTGGTATCAATGAATCGAAGGAAAGACTGATTTTAATTATTGAATCTGAAATAATAGTTTTATGTATTTACCAAATAGAAATTGTACAATATTTATATATAAAGGAGAGGAAACATTTCCTAAATTAAATCATAATTAATCCCTTGATTCTATAGATGATGATATTCTAAATAAGGAAAACCAACTAACTGGGAGTTGGGTTTGGAGCCACCCCTATGGGGCTCCCCGCCCCACTTAAAGTGGGGAAATTACTGGAAAGCCCCCCTTTAATAGAATACGGAAGACACATTTCCGTATTGAATACGGAAGTCTCATATCCGTATTCTATTAGTATGTAAACCGGCAAGGGTTTATTCAAACCCATTTCAAACACATTTCCGTATTTTTCCCCTTGCTCTTCTCACCTCTTCAACCTTCGATCTCCGTCGCTCCCGTTGCTTGAACCGTGTACTTGAAAGGTTCCATCATCTCCATCAAAGCTCTTCATCAACCCCATTCTCCCCATTCTCAGAATTGAAACCTAGAGGTAAGTATTTTTGGATTTTCCTCATTTAACTTGAAATTATGTGAATCATTCAACCCTAGGGTAGTCGATTGATGCTTGTGTAGAGGTTTTGTTGGCTGAAATGTCTTGAATGTGGTTTGGGTTTAGGGCCGATTCATCATTGTCGTTAATGGCGTTTCTGGGTAAATACGGATCACCGGTTTCCGTATTGAATATGGAAAACGGTCTTCCATATTTAGTATGGAACCTGGTTTTCCGTATTCAATACGGAAAACCGTTTTCCGTATTCATCTCAGAACCAAACCCAACCCTTATAATTGATTCTGGGTTCAGAATCAATTATAGAAGGTTTCCAAAGCATTTGTGAGTAGTTTCTAGATGCCATAATTGATTATTAGGAAAATAAAAGTTGATCCAAGCATGCATAATCCACAGAAGATCCGATTATCATCTATGTACTTAAAAAATTATAGGAATTTTCCATTTGCTTGCATCATGTTTCTGTCTATGGCTGAAATGGTATATATAGTGAATGTTTGCTCTGAATATATAGTGAGAATGAAGAACAGAAAGAGGTCTCATGCTTCTAGTGAGGATGTCGGGGCTACTGAGGATAGACACCGGCGGTTACATGCTTCTAGCCGGCGCGGCGATCATGCTGCAACCTCTCAGGCGGTGGAGGCTTCAGCTCCAGTTGTTTCTCCGCCATCTCCCATGATTGAGTTGCCTCTGGTTGATTATCCGCCGTCTCCCACGGTTGAGATACCTACAATTGATTCTCCGCCGTCTCCCACGGTTGAGTTACCTCGCGAGGAGTCATCAGGCGGGGAGTCCTCAGGCGAGGAGTCCTCAGGCGAGGAGTCTTCCAGCGAGGAGACATCCGGCGAGGCCTCATCCGGCGAGGAGTCATCTGACGAGGATAGTATTCCTCCGCCTGATGTTGATGCTGATGTCCTGCCGCCAGAGCAGGGGGCACAGGGTGGCGAGGATGACCTGATCCAGAGGTTGCCGCCGTTTCCGAGGGGGCCTGTTGAGCTGTCGCTCCTCACCCATTATGCTGATCACAAGGCTCCCTGGGCGTGGCATGCACTCCTACGCACAGACGAGCGGTATGTGGACCGTCGACAGTTGAAGGTGGCCACAGCTGGGGGGAAGGTTTGGAACCTTGCTTGTGATGGTGATTCAGACAGTCACAGGCGGGTTCGAGAGTTGATTGAGCAGACGGGTCTTCATCAGCTACCCTATTGCAGCTACCCGGTGACAGATGCAGGCCTTATTTTGGCCCTTGTGGAGCGATGGCATGAGGAAACTAGTAGCTTCCACATGCCGTTCGGGGAGATGACTATCACCCTGGACGACGTGTCTGCTCTTCTCCATCTCCCCATGGGGTCGAGGTTCTATACGCCTGGGAGGGGGGAGAGGGACGAGTGTGCAGCCCTCTGTGCTCAGTTGATGGGAGGATCTGTTGGTATTTATGAGGCTGAGTTTGATACGAATAGGTGCCAGACTATTCGCTTTGGGGTCTTGCAGACCCTGTATGAGGCTGCGTTGGCGGGTATGTCTTAATTATTACTTGATTAAATTGTATCTATTATTATTGTATTGTTATAAACTATTAACTTAATTCATTTCATTGTAGAGCACCGAGATGAGGACGCTGCGCTGATTTGGCTGGTGAACCAGCTAGGCGCGACGCTCTTTGCTAGCAAGAGCGGAGGCTACCATACGACCGTCTACTGGATAGGGATGTTGGAGGATCTTGGTCGAGTGTGCGAGTACACGTGGGGCGCGATTGCGCTCGCTACGTTATACGACCAACTTAGTCGAGCGTCCAAGAGGAGGACGACCCAGATGGGAGGTTTTAGCTCGCTCCTGCTAGGATGGGTCTACGAGTACCTTTCTGACCGCGTCATTATCCGTAGGGCGGATCCGGAGTACTCGCAGGACCAGCCTAGGGCGCGGCGGTGGGTTATGTCCCGGGTCGGGCATGCAGGCCTTGATGAGAGGCGAGTCATGCTCGATGAGCTGACGGTGGATGACATTATATGGACCCCATTTGAGGACCATCGGGCTCATCGACCACGGGATCCGAGGGCCATGTATTCTGGCTACATCCGGTCGCCATTTGGCCGTGTTGTTCGACGGCATCTACCAGAGAGGGTTCTGCGCCAGTTTGGCTACATACAGGATGTCCCTCGACACCCCTCTGAGATCCAGACGACTGGGTCCCTTACTGAGACCGCAGATGCTGCCTATGCTGAGTTTGCGCCGCACCTCCGCCCTCAGGGGATCCCTGCTACATATCCGGGAGAGGCTGTGGAGGATTACATGAGGTGGTACAGCGCTGTGTCCCATCGGTTCTTCATCCCTGATGATAGGAGGGATGAGTTCAGTGCGGTGGTAAGTTTGAATTTTATTTTCCATTCAATTGTGATTTTTTGTTCATGATATTTTATTTGTATCTAATGTATGTACATTATTTTTGCAGACTGTTATGCGTCGGGCTGTGGACTTGTTGGAGCAGTCACTCGAGGTGCCAGATGCTCCTGCAGTGGGCACGCATTCCCGATCCCTCACTGAGAGGGCGCTGGATCTTATTAGATCCAATGCCTTCATTGGTACCCAGGGGGTAGCCTTTGCTGCTGTCCGAGGAGCTAGAGCTGCGGGAGGCAGAGGTCGTGGAGACAGAGCGCGTGGAGGCAGAGGTCGTGGAGGCAGAGCCCGTGGACCTAGAGATCGTAGGGGGGCCGGTAGGGGTCGGGGCGAGTGATTGACTGTATATTTGTATATTTTGTGTATTTTTATATTATGACATGTGACTCTTTGTATTATGACTCTCTTTATATTAATCATGCTTTCTATTTCCACTCATTATATGCCGACTCTTATATTGAAAAAAAAACCCGTATAACTACACCGTAAATAATCAAAGACAGGATAAGTAACATAAATAATCCATGGCAAGCAGTTTAAAGGGTACACGAAAGTGGTTGTCTATGTTAATTATCCCTGGTGCTGTTTCAAAATAATAAGGCCCATCAATATAACAATGACCATCAAATTAATATTATTAAAAGCAACAAATGAACATCATAAGGGCAAGGCTCATCAGATTAATATTACAGAGCGTTTACAAATGAATATCACACAAAGTGCGTTGTCAATCTGAGGTGATGTCTACATAGCTTTGGTGACTAAGAGGAACACCAAAAGTAACAAGCCAAGCTTCGAATTCTGACGTGAACCTGCGTAAACGTGAATCATATGGGGCGTTCCAGCGTACTGATGTGGGATCAACATACCGTTCCCACTGGAGAGCAATTGGCGGCATAGAATGTCCAGGAGTTAGATGGAGCTACATTATATAGAGAAGAACAATAAAATTAGATAACTTGCAAATACCACAAATTAATTCACCAATTAGATGTTAGTGTACTCAATCAAAAAAAACCTGTACAAAGTGATTAATCACATGACCAACAGCTATAACAGGGTGTACATCCGGTGGACCTTCTCCTCTTAGTGGAAGGTATGACCAACAACCCGTAGAGGAGATGGATATGAAAACCACTTGGAACCTGGTTGCTATAAGGTATCCCATCTCTTGCAGTTGCATCCATTTATCCTCGGTAGCCTGATGACCAGGAGGAAGAGTGAGTCGGGAATGTAAGGCATTAACCACATGTCTGGACCACATTTCATCATACAATCCTCTATGTCGTTCAAGTTCTTCTATCAAAGCTGCCCTAACACATGACCAACTTTCCTCACCTGATGGTAGTCCGAGTAATGCAGCAACGGCTCTATAGCCACAGTTACCATCATCCTCAACATTCTGAACTGTTTGTATATATGGGTGGAAAAAGGATGGAAAATGACCCATGAAATAGCTTGTATCAGACTTCTTCACACGCTTCTTCTTCTTTGGTGGTTGTGAAGCCTTCTTTGCCTCTTTGATCTCCCTATCAACATGTTCAAAACCTGAAAGATCACGAGTCAAGGATCCTATTGCTTTATTCTTGGGTGGTATTCTCTCATTCGCCTTAAGAGTGCGCTTGGACCTTATCTTAATCGCAGGAGTACAAAGTGAACTGCTTTCAGGACAATAGATCGCTTGAAGCTTCCTCCTTACCATACTCTGCCCTCCAGTATCCAAAGAACTGAAATAATGTGTCAATGCCTCAACTTCTGGTTGCATATCTCCATGGTTCAGGCCGCAAATATGGTTGCTGGTAGTATCTGCAACAGGTTCAGGTACATGCTCCCAACTCAGTCTTTTCCAGAATGGATGAATTGACTCATATGGAATTCTTTCATAACCTGCAAGTTCACAAAAGTGTCACTTTCAATAACAAATAGAATTAATTGACAAGAGAGTGGTTGACCGGTGACCTGCAAGTTCACAACCGCAAGGTAGTCCATGAGTCTCTCTCAACAAGCAATCGCATCCGCCATAGGACTTCATTCTTATATGTTCAGCGTCAATGAGCTGCAGGCATTTGTTTGACACAAATCCTCTAATATTTGTGTAAAATGGGAACATGAAAATGTGATCAATTCTGTGAATACTGCGCTCAAACGATGCTAATATTTCAGTATGTCGATTACATGTCAAACTATGCGACGCATCCCATGAAGTGGCCAGGTCACCCTTGCAATCCCGCAACATCTTCTTCAAACTGGCATGTGCACCCTCAGCCCTGCAAACAACAAATAGATATCTTATTAACAACAATCTATCAAATGAACAAACAACGCATAAATTAAGCTCATATAATTTTTTTACCTGTTACTTGTTGTTGTTCCAAAGTGCATCACATGATTTGTCCATGCCTTGGCAAATTTCTCCTTGTGGACCAACCATGTAGTAGAACAATAGGAGGTAAAGTTGTTGTATTTTGCCTTGCACATATTAAACAATTGCATCCATTTCACTTCAAATTCTTCAACTGTTGCAGCATCCACCACCTCTGCCCACTTCATCATAACCAATTCAGCAAAATCATCTGTGCCAACATAGAGTTTGCACTTTGCCAAAACACACTTGTTGATGTGCCACAAGCATAATAAATGTGTAGTGTTAGGAAGGCTTTGCTTAGCAGCACTCAATAAGGCAAGATCCATGTCAGTAACAATCACCTTAGGCAACATGGCTTGATCAGCTAATAGAGACTTCATACACTCTAGTGCCCAAACGTAGTCATTTGTGCCCTCATTAACAATGTAGCAAAAGGCTATGGAGTATGTCTTATCTGTGGAAGTCAGTCCAACAATCTCAAGCAAGGGAATTGCATATTTGTTTGTCTTGTATGTGCAATCCATAATCACTACATACGGGAATGTGTTGAACAGTTTGATAGCATTTGGATGAGCCCAAAATACATCTCTAATGACTTCCGATCCAGGCTCATGTCTTTCAAAGTGGACATACTTGTCACCGTCCAACTTCTTCAACAAGTGTTGCATTTCTGTCAATCCCCCGCAGAGGGATTTTCTTAACCTCTTGCACCATAAATCTGAGATATGGTAGTCAAGTTTGAAGGATTGTTTTCCTTCAAAGTCAACAACATCTTTCTCGGTAGAACCCAACTCCTTGTCATTTTTCCCACTTGCTCCTTCTCTCCGGGTTTTAGACGACCAACAAAATTGTGCCCAAGTAGTGACCTAGCTGGTTCATGGTTGTGTATACCTTCCATCACCTTTAGCCGCCAATCTCTATCTATGCCATTTTTCCTAGGTCGTCCTTTTAGTCGAAAAGGACATCCTGTCTTTTGTGATCTCGTCCCTTCAACAAGGTCAGGGTCTCTGTAGGGAACATATTTACCATGCTTCTCGCACCCCAACATGACATAAGCTTTTCTGCTTCCATTCCCACCATAATCTGACTTTGTGATCAACGTAACATATCCATTTTCAATCGCAATTCCATGAACCCAATTGATAAGATCATCACGGGTAGGGAAAATCTGTTATAATAATAAAAATTGATTACAAGGGTGATCAAGACATAATAAGAATTGATATATTACACTCTCAAAACAATGCAAAAATCTGTTCAAAGAATACCTGATCAGTTGCAAATAAATGCGAGACATCTATACTTATACACGGGGGCACAAATGCTGGTGGTGGCACCTCTGTAGTGGCCTCTTCAGGTTGACCATTATGAAATCCAGCTTCAATCAATTGTGACTCACGGAAGAAAAATGAATCTGTCATCCCTGTACATATTAAATATGGAACTTTAGAATCCGTAGTGAATACGGAATTGGAAAATCCGTATTGAATACGGAATTGAAAAATCCGTATTCAATACGGACTATACATGTCCGTATTAAATACGGAAATGTGTATTCCGTATTTTATCACGCTCAGAATTCAAAAACTCATCATTCTAACTACTCAAACTACTTAATCTAACTACTTAAACTACTTAATCTAACCACTTCCACTACTTCAACATAACAACAAAGAACAAACAACACTTACCTCAAATGCATCCAATGGTGAGGTAGGAGAGGGTGAGAGAGAGGGTGGTCTGGAGGCATTGAGGGGGTTAAGGGGGCTGGTGAGAGGTTGGTGACAGAGGAGTAATGGTGGAGGGGTTGGTGGAGGGAGGAGTAATGGTGGAAAAGGTGATGTCTGTCAGAGATATAATACGGAAGTTTAACTTCCGTATTCTATTTTAGTGAATACGGAAGTGTTATTTCCGTAGGGCATTTTTGGGTTAAAAATAATGAGGTGGGGCGCGAAGCCCCATAGGGGGGCCCCAAACCCAACTCCTCAACTAACTCATCAAATAATGTTTAAAATAAATCTATACAATCGACACTCCCTCAAGCTGAAGCATATATATCGTGAATCCAACTCGTTACAGTTGATTATTTGTTTTTATTATATATTCCTTTTGTTCCTTTCTATAAGATCCAAACCACCATTTTACGCCCACTAAGAAATGTAGTTAAAGTATTTGGTAGTATTAAATTTGTTCCAAATTCATATTGGATTGGGCGAGACCCTAGGGTCCCTCGCCCAGGCGCACCAGCCCGGGGTGACGCGCGAGTCAGGGAGTTGGGCCTTTTCCTGGGAGGCCCAAATGGCCCATTAAGAGAAGTTAAGGGAACCCAAGCCCAAACCCCGAATGTATAAATAGGGAGCGATTACCAATTGTAAGGGACTCTTAGCTCATTTGAGAGATAACAACTTGAAATTCAGTTACTTTCTCTCTCTAAGCGGTTACGCTCTCACTCTCTCTAGATTCTCACTTCACGATCCTCTCACTATGGGTACCATACCTCATCTCTATGTTCTTGGATAGAACATTTGGCGTCGTCTGTGGGGAACGATAGATTTCGATTCCCGGATCACGTGGATTGTGATTTGTCCAAGAGAAATATGGTTTTCTGTGCAAATTCTATTTGGATTTTGGGACTGTTGGTGGAATTCTAGTCATCCAACGGAACTTGATGGAATCGCGTCGTCGACGACGAAGCCAAGAGCTAGAGCATGGACGTGGCTCACCACCGCGCCGCGTAAGAAGGAGGTTGCGTCGTGAAGAGGAGCACCGTGCCAGGGGTGATGACCTCAGGTTGCAAAACGATTGTCTACAAGAAGAGTTAGAGTATTACCGCCTCAAGCAGTGGGGCGCAGAAGTGAGGGAATCCGAGGTCGCTAAAAAGGTCAAGCCGTTCTCAGCGGCAGTAAGGGAGGTGGCTGTACCGGATGATATGAGGAGCCTTGAGTTAGCAACATACGACGGACAAACGAATCCAAAGGATCATCTGCTTTATTTCAATATGAAGATGGCGACAAGCGCGGCTTCCGATGCGGTCAAGTGCAGGATGTTTCCATCCACGTTTAAGAGTGCAGTAACGACTTGGTTTAAGGCTCTGCCAAGAGGGTCTATAGCAAAGTTCCGCGACTTCTCATCGCAATACCTTACTCAGTTCTCTACAAGCAAGATCGAGCCGGTGACAATTGCAGATCTGTATGACATTCGACAGACGGAACGAGAAACTTTGAAGCAATATGTAAAGCGGTACAGTGATGTGTCTAGGAAGACCGAGGAGTCAAAACCTCAGGCATGCGCGCGCGCCTTCATAAACGGATTGCTGCCGGGAAAGCTAAACAGCAAGTTGAGTCGGAAGCCGGCGCGCTCGATGACAGAAGCACGCGCCCAGGCGCGTGCCTACATCCTATAGGAGGAGGACGACGCATTCAAGAAGAAACGTGTAAGGGCGGAAAAAATAAGCAGCCGAAGGGATGAGTTGCTAACAGGAAAATGGAAATGGAAAAAGGAGGCAAATGGAGCGCGAGGAAAGGACGTCGAGCGTTTCCGCCCTCACAGGACAAACAGCCCCCACCAGCGTGGAAGGCCCAAGAGATGCTCGAACGAAGAATTGGCAAAACTGCTCCAGGAGGCGGAGGTGACGAAAGTGGTCAAGAGCGCAGGAGATGGAAATGGTTCGCAGCGAGAGGTGGAGGGCCGGACAAAATGGTGCGAATATCACCAATTGAAAGGCCATGACACCAGTACTTGTTTCGCGCTGAAAGGCAAGGTCGGAAGGTTGATTAGGGCGAGGCGAGCACAAACAACAGACCGCGAATCAGATAAGGACCAACGGGGCGTTCGTTGGCGAGCACCAGCGTTAGATAAGAGACGAGCAAAGGTGGCGACGGAGAAAGGGGCTGAAGAAACTTTTAACAGCAATACCAAGATGTCAGTCGAAACGATCACCACAATCGCAGGAGGTTTTGACAAGGGTGGCGGTAGGTCCACGGCGAGACTGAGGCGCGAGGGGGCGGTAGCATCGGTGCAAGAGTATCCAGCCCCGTTTGGTTGTCAACACCCAGATATAGTGATATTGGCGGTAGATTTTGAGGGGATTAGGACGCACAAGGACGATCCAGTGGTAGTAATGGTGAGAATCAATGGCTTTAATGTGCAAAGAGTGCTTTTGGACCAAGGTAGTTCCGCAGATATCAATTACGGAGATGCGTTTGATAAGTTGGGATTGACATACAGAGATTTAAGACCGTACACAGGGGTCGTAGTAGGTTTCTCTGGGAAGCAGGTCCAGATGCACGACTACAAAGATTTGTTTACGGTCTTTGGGGTCGACGAAAGCGTTGAGCTTCTACGCGTAAGGTATTTGGTCTTACAGGTTGCGGCGGCGTACAATGTCATCATAGGGCAGAACACATCGAATCGTCTCTGCGCGGTGATTTCAACGGTCCACCTGGCAGTAAAATACCCCCTGATTTGCGGTAAAGTTGGTAAAATCGAAGTAGACCAGCGAAGGGCGAGAGTATGCTACAACAATTGTCTTAGTTTGTATGGTAAGAAAGGAGTTAATGACGGGCACATGTGTCATGAGATTGAAGTTGACAAGGGTGGACGAAAAAAGCTAGTTGCACAGGGTCAAAACGCCGAGGGACAGCTAGTCGGCGAGAGCATGAGAGGATCAAGGAAAAATCAAAGTCGGGAGAAGGAAAGCCGAGAGGAGGGGCAGAATGGACAACATACCCCCACCGTTGACGAGAGTCGTTGGGAGAACTGGGATATGGACGCATCCAGCAGGGGTGTGCTGGCGATTGAGCCCAGGCTTACCGCCGAGCAGGAAGAGCGCTTTGATAGATTGGTAGAGGACAACGTGGACCTCTTTAGCTGGGAACAATACGAGGCAGCGCTCCGAAGGTTGAATACACTTAACAGACCAGTACAGTTGGCGGGAAATAAGCATCAAAGGGCGAGCAGGGAGGCTGACCCAGATCAGAGTAACTGGAGGACGGAGGAAGAATGGGGTCAGTCGCGTGGCCGCCAGGATAAGAAAAGGAATAATACAAAGTATAAGAACCCAGCAGAAGCCGCTGATATGGGGCCGAAAGGGGCGAACCAACACGTCGGGCGAGAGAATGAGACCGGAAGATCCTTTCTACCATAGGGTCGTCGGGCAGGGCGAGGTGCTGAAAGATGGGGTGTTCGGTGTGGTGCTCTGATCAGGTGAGCCGACGATAGAACAAGGGCGTGGCGAGGAAGCTAAGGAACTAGGGTAAAAATAAAGATGTGCTCTTTTTCTCCACCACGAGAGTTTTTTAACGAGGCATCCCTCGAATGTAAAAACTTTTCACAAGTCAAATATACAAGGATATTCTCCGCAATACTCCTAACCTTCAACTAAATAGAGACGGCAGCCTGGTGGGAAAAATTCCCTGAAGGTGGCGATCCCAACACGACCTTGATGTCTGGGGATCACTCCGAAAAGTCCGGCGCTGTCCGTAGCCACCCGTTGGCGACGTGTGCGGATAAGCTTCTTATCCCAAGAACCTCCCCAAAATATGGGCGAGTCAAGTCTCCCTAAAACGCGGGCGAGCATTTTGACTAGGCCAAGCCTTGGGCAACCCACATGGCCATTGGGCCCCAAGCAATCATAAGTCCCCGCCTAATAAGGCTGGTGGGGCCACACATGATCTAACGGGAAAAAGGTGTGAACAAAGCCTCGGTCAAAGACTGAGCAAAAGACCTAGTTATACCCAGCACACTCTCAAAATCACTCACGCGAAACTCGGACTCGAGTACTGGAGCTACGGGCAAAAGGGCGGCGTAATATGGCGAATCGCCGAACTCGCATGTTTATGCATAAATTCGTTCATTCATTCATAAACTCATTCATTCATTCATACATTCATTCATTCATTCATTTGTGCATTCATTATATACTTGCTTGATTCATTCATTAAGGATAGGCGTAACTTTATTCATTAAAATTAACAGAGTACATTTAAAACAGAGGATTCATCCTCATTACATGATACTCTAGCATCACTGCCAGCTGCCTATCTAAGATTCGCCTATGAAATATCAGTTGCGCCATCTCATTCTTGCACTCTTCTTTTCGCTCCTCTGTATCGTTCTCATGGAGCTCCAGTTCCCATTCCCAACCACCAATCTGCCTGGTGATTTTAGCCTCCTCTTGAAGGAGCCCGCCTAGCTCCTCCACATACTCCAGAAAGATGCGAACGACCGCATCCAGAATTGGGTTCAACTCCATTGCCAGCAATCGACAGACTAATTGACGGATGTGGCCCACGGGTGTCCTCCGGTGATACAAGGCGGCGTACAGATTCTGCTCGACAGCTCTTTCCCTCAGTTCGTTCAGAGCTCTCTCGTAGTTTGCCATGGATGAAGTTTGTTCCTTTCCCTCAGATAACCCTGCTATTTATATTCATGGAACGCTTGCTAGCATTTAAACGATGAAACACCTTCCCGAGACTCCGTTACCGAGGTCATCTTTGAATGCCTTAAATCCACTTGGTCGGTGGTAAACGATGGTCCTCTGACTAGCACTAAAGGATGTGGGATTTCGGGAACGAAAGTCAGGAATTCGCAGGTCGATTGACCTGCTCGTTCCAGGCCAGGTCACCAGGGCTCATGAGGAGCATGTCTCCAACGGGGAGAGATGAGAGCCCGAACGTTGTTAAGAAATTCAAAAAAAAAAAGAGGAAAAGGAAAAGAGCTCAGGATCTTCATTAAAAGTGGGCAGGAAAATTAATTGTTATTACACAACAAATTTAGGGGTCATTAACATTTTTATTTTACTCTACATCTTCTTCGCCCAGGAAACGCTCGGCGACGAAGCCCGGAGGATCGTCGGGGCCGACAAGTCCATCAGAAGTCACCTTCTTGAACGTTCCCATTTGGCTAAGGTCAATTCGGGGATGGAGGCGTTGAACTTGAGTTTTGGCGAGGAAGAAGCCACGCCCACGCTCGAAGACGGCGGCAGCAGCGACATCTGACCTCACCTTTTCTTCTAAAGCCTTCGCGTCAAACTGGGCTTGGGCTTCTGCCGCAGATAGAACTTCGTTTTTCTTCGCCAGTTCGGCACGAAGGGTTTCCAATTCCTCGCCCATTGAAGAAATGGTTTGATCCTTGGAGGCCACCAAATCTTCCTTAGCGTCGAGCTCCAACTTCTCTTCCTGTTGAAGTTTGGCAAGGGCTCCTTCCAGTTCCGAAATCTTCTTGTCTCGAAACTCCAAACTAACCACCGAACGGCTAATCTGCTCAGCCAGCCCTTTGGAAAAGGTGGCTTCTTAGGAAGCTAGCTTAGCAAGGAGCGTCTTGCGTTCCTCGAGGAATCCAGCGTTGAGGGCGCGAAGGCGGGCCACCTCAGACTGTAGCGCCTCAGCATCTCAGGCAGACCACTTGTAGCGATGGAATGCGTGGAGCATCGTCGCCAAAGCGCCTTCAGACACTCATCCATCCTCATGGCTTGCGCCGGTGTCAAGGATAGGGAACATGGCAATCCCCGGTCTGTAGAGCTTGGGGGTGAGGGTAAATTGTGTCCCGGGGGTGGCGAGACAGCGGTTGGTACCGAGCTTTGACCAGAGAATGGCGGGACAACAGCCCCCTCAGGGGGTGATTCACTAACAGGGTCGCCCCGGGTATTGGGTGAAGAAGCTGGGGTCGCCCTGGGAGGCCCGCCGAGCTGAGCCGCTTTAAATATCTCTTTCAGACCAGGAGGAGCCGTGGCGGTGGCGGGAATGTTTTCCCCGCCAGTGGAAAAGGTAGAAGTAAAGAGTTGTGGCTTCTTGGGAGGCGGGCGAGGGGCTCCCTCGCCGAGAGCTCGTTTTCCGCCCTGACCCGCCGTGGTCGCTGTGGAAGATGTCTTGTCGCCCTTCAGGTTGATCCGGGGGGGAAACGAGATGTTCCTCTTCTTTTCAAAGGCGGCCAGAAGGTCCGCACTGGCGAAATTCATTCTCCCTGAAACAAGCGAAATCCAATAAAAAGTCAGCAAGAGGTAAGAAGTATAAAATAAGCAACGGGCAGGGGTCGAAGCAGAGAGGCCCGCCGAGCTGAGCCGCTTTAAATATCTCTTTTGGACCAGGAAGAGCCGTGGCGGTGGCGGGAATGTTTTCCCCGCTAGAGGAAAAGGAAAAGAGCTCAGGATCTTCATTAAAAGAGGGGACAAGAAAACCTAAGTAAGCGGAGGTTGATGAAATTTTGGCTTTACCAATCACGCGAGAGCAGTCTAAAACCGGGAGTTTAGCGAGGAAGTCGATAACAACTTTGTCCTCAGGAGTTAAAGAGTCCTTAGGTGGGTCGTTTACTGAGGATACTTCTTGGGTCCAGGAGAAGGGAAATCGGGCGGTTCCGTCCCTCAAGGTAAAAATCTCGGGGTATTCGTGAGATACCATGATTTTGAAATACCTACAGGCGAGGTTGGTGGTGATTGTGGGTCAGAAAGGGTTTAAGCATTGACGGTTGGGTCTATCTTCAAGGGAAACCCAGCTGCGTGGTGGTGAAAGCTGGGCGGACGTCCCGTAGAAGTAAAAAAAGTGAGAGGGCTCGGGTTCTTGCTGGATTGCGTCGCATAGGATTTCAAAGCATCGCAAGAAAGTCCAGTTGTTGGGATGAAGCTGACACGGGGCGACGTTAATACTACGCAACACGGAGCAGATAAACGGAGAAAAAGGAAACCTGATTCCCAAATTTGTGAACATGTACTCATACACATAGAAGAAGTGGGGCTAATCAACAAGGTGGTCAGGAAGGTGAAGCCAAGGGCGCTCGGAGGCTGAGCAGCCACCGTAATACAGAATGTTGTCAAGGGGTTTCTCATGACAAAACCCAGCAGACTCTGAAGAAATTTCGCAGATGGAAGACCACTGTTCTAGGCTGGATGGCTGGTTAGGAATCGTCCCAGCCGGTAGGCCCATTACCGTAGGAACTGGCAAGGACTCCAAAGGTTTAGCTCGAAAGGCGGAAATGTCTTTTTTATCAAGCAAAATTCCCCCGGGAGGGGGAGAGTCGACGGGGGGAACGCATCGTAGAGGGGTGGCGACGGTGACATTGCGGTTGGAGTTCTTGGTTCGGCGTCTTGAAGACATTAGAGGGGAAGGCACAGGAAATGAAAATATTTTGAAGTTGTAGGAACTCACCGGAAGAGGAGGCGGTGCGTAGGGTGCTGTGTGGACTGAGGCAAGGGTGTGTTGAAGGGGTTTCGTTTGCAAAAAGAGTGGCCAGGAGTTGGGGTTGTGAAAGGAGTAGAGGATGGGGGAGCAGCGTCTTTATAGGAGGAGGATGATGATGACCGGGGGAAAACGTGTGGGGAAGTATTGGGGGCAATTGGGGAACGTGGGGGAGAGGTGGAAAATCGTGCACCATACCGACGAAGAAATGATTGCAGTTGCGGGATTTTAGGGAGTGGGAATGTCGCAATAAATGGAAACTGCCACAACTGAAGCTAATTGGTTCAAATTCAAACTGGCAGGCTTTTGCGGGGATTTTGAAGGGATATTTCAAGGAAGGCAGTTGGGATTCTGCAGACCTTCCCTGCCACGTGGCATAGGTTTAATACGCGTCAAACCACCATGACCCGTGACGCATGCATAACAGCAGCTGGGCGAGAAGACCAAGTGTGGGTGATGGTTGTCGCCGCTAGCCGACTTGTGGACTCGTGGGGTGAAAGGAGTTCGTCGGGAAAGTCAAAGAATTAGTCTTAGGCTCTGGTTATCAAGCCATGTTGGCAATTATTTTAAGTCGTTAGGTTTTGGCTTTAGGTAACTTACTCGTAATTGTCGCCTTGTATTTACTTTTTCTTTAAAAGACACACTCAGCTCTCATGCTTCGAGCTCAATGTCTTGTGGACTTGTGGACTGGGCGAGACCCTAGGGTCCCTCGCCCAGGCACTCCAGCCCGGGGCGACGTGCCAACCAGGGAGTTGGGCCTTTTCCTGGGAGCCCCAACTGGCCCATTAGGAGAAGTTAAGGGAACCCAAGCCCAAACCCCGAATGTATAAATAGGGAGCGGTTACCAATTGTAAGGGACTCTTAGCTCATTTGAGAGATAACAACTTGAAATTCAGTTACTTTCTCTCTCTAAGCGGTTACGCTCTCACTCTCTCTAGATTCTCACTTCACGATCCTCTCACTATGGGTACCATACCCCATCTCTCTCTAGATTCATATCAACTTTTCAAAACCACCTCAACCTACTTTTCTTAATTTCTATTCATGATTAATGAGTTCGATAGTGGAAAAGAGAGAAAGCTCAATTAAATGAGGGTATTATTATCTAAAAATAATTAATGCACCTTAAAGTATAAGTTTGTTCCTATAAAAATGATCAAGATTCACCCTCATTTGGTTCTTATAAAAAGGAACGGAGGTAATAGGATAATCACATCAATGGGAACCATAAAATCAAGGATAATCCCATAGAACCAGGGATTGACTAAGACTTCAATTAGGAATGATTTCCTTAGTTGCGTGTATAAATATTGTACAAATCATATTGATTTGAAATAGAAAATATATTTCTCATATCCAACTTGGTACCGCATCAATCTTGTCTGGTTGTAGTTGCTTTCCCCTTCCTTTTCACATTTCCAGTCTAGGGTTCCAACAATAGTGTGCTGACCCGCGTATCTACAGTCGCCTGTTGTTCAAGAAGCCACTATCAGGCATCATTGAAGTTTCACAGGAGAACCACCGTCATATTATGTTGCATGCGCCACCAGTGGCGGATCCAAGACCCGGGGTCAGGGGATTCAAATTTTTCAAATGAACACATCAGTAAAAATATAATTAAAAACAACTTTAATATGTTTATACATTACAATTAAACAACTTTACAAATTATCCTCTACGTGATTTCATATTCTAAAATTGTTGAACAATAAGCTCAGAGTCAATGTTATCAGTAATACAAAAGATATCCTTTACTTACATTTCATTATTTTTTTCACCAAATTTTGCAACACATTTTTTTATAGGCAAATGAAGAATATATTAAAGCGAAGTACAATGAGTACTACAACCCAATACAAGTAGGGTAAAAAGAAAAAATAAAATAGTACAAAAGTAGCTAAATGGAACGACTTACATGAACAATGAACCTTCTATTATCCAAAAATGGCCCACCCAACTCCATGGAAAATGATTTCAGAAAAGAGCCTCATTATTAGAAAAAACCTTATTGAAAAAATCTAATGAAAGAAAAAGAGTACTATTTTTTAAAATCAAACAAGAAGAGCTAAATAATAAAATTGAGCCCATAGATTCACCCCCTCCAAATTCGCCAGCACAAAGCAGCAACCAAATTACTCCAACAACAAATACTCATTGAAATATTCAAATCATATCCACTAATCAAGTAAATGGCCTTCCTTCAACAGAACCAACTACTCTATCAAGCGCACAACATTACATCCCAATCATTTCCCAAGCATTGTGGCATTAGTAAATAAGCAATATTCCTTCACTAGAGCCACATGTCCAACATAAAGGTTTACTATCTATCCTCAAGACAGCACGTAGGCTCATTAATCCTGCAGCCACATGTTGAAAGTTCCTGCTTTTGAACCCTATCCAGCACCAAGCCTTCGACCTTATCTCTCAAAATTTGCCTCTGAAATTAAATCATCCCTACGGAAACACTTCGAGTTCCTTCCAATCCAAATCCCCCAAATAACAGCAACACATAATCATACATGTAGTCCTATTTTGGTGCAAATAGGTGGGTCTTTGGTGCAAATATATATAAAATTTGGTCTACTGGTATAATTTAAAATTTTCAGGAAGTTCAAAAAAAACATTATATAAGGGTGTAAGTGCAAATTTTTTTGATTCAGGGGGTTCACCTGACTTTGAGCCGTGTCCACCCCTAGCCATAACACTGTTTTGCCGACGTGTGAATACCAAGGTGGCCTTCTAAGTCTCTATTTCACGTTAAATGAGACATATATATATATATATATATATATATATATATATATATATATATTCTAGGCTTAAATATGTTAGAGGTCCCTCTAAAATAGGGGTGTTATGGTTAAGGTCCCTACAAAATATTTTTGTTGGAATACACCCTTATGTTGAAAATAATATAGTGGGATAAACCCCTGCCGTCAAGTCTGTTAGTGAAATCCGTTAAGTGCTGAGGTAGCAATGAGAATGCTTAATTCTCTCTCATACATGTCACTCCACATCATTCCATCTCTTATATTCATTTTCTATTTCATAAAAATAAATTTTGGAAGAAAAAAAAAACAAATTTCTTCATCTCTTCTCCCAGCTTCTCCCTTCTCTCTCCCTTCTTCATTCACTGATCACCGCCGGCCACCACCAAGACTCTCCTCTGTATCCCTCCTCTAGTTCTCCTCCATTGTTCCCCTCCTCTCCTTCACCATGGCATATGGTCAAAATCCCTAAATCAGCATATGGTAAAAAGTAAAAACCCCTAAATCAGCAGACTGTAATCGATCTCCATGGTCATAGACAGAGGAGGAGAGTCGAAACCCATCTCCTTGGTGAAGAAGAGGAGGGGGCGATGGAGGCGAAGTAGAGGAGGGAGGTGATGACGGAGTTCCAACAGGTTTACGACAGGGATGGGACAGCGGCGATGGCAAGGTTGGATCCGGCGAGGATGTCGGCGACGATTCTTGCTTGATTTTTCCCTCTCCCCATTAACATCTCTTCCTCTTCTTCCTATTCCCGTTTCAGATTCCTACTACTTCCTCTTCTTCTCTTCCCCCTTCTTTCATCTGTTGACGGCGGTGATTATTGATTGAGATGACAAAGAAAAGGCATCGAGATCTGGGTGTGAGGATTGGGTTTAGTTTTTGTGGAATTTTTGAATTGAAATTGATTTGGGATTGAGATCTGTTGTATGGCTCGAAATTTGGGGGAGGAAGGAGGAGGAGGAGGAAGAAGAAGAGAATCTATAAAAGTTACAGACGTCTGATTTCATAAATAAATATATAATCATGCACATTATTTACAAAGGATTCCTGCAGCCTAGTGGTTAAGCCTTTGTTGTTTTTCCTAGAGATCGCAGGTTCAAATCCTATGGATGCACATTTTAAATTTTTATCATTTGCTTACATGGCGAGGCTGATGACTTGGTCTGAGATGTGGCTCTGCCACGTCATCCTCCGTTAAGAATTAACGGTTTCTGTAACAGCGGGGGCTAAAGCCACCTATTATTTTACCTTTAAGGACTTTTTCCAAAAAAAATATTTTACAGGGGCCTAAACCAAAGCACCCCTATTTTAGAGGGACCTCCAACATATTTAAGCCTATATTCTATATAAAAGGGAAGGTGCTTGTTGTGGTATGCACAATTATGATTATGGGTATGTACATGAGTGACATGAACCACTAATATTAGGCACTTGATTTGAACTTACCTTATGTTCTAATATATCCTTATACTTTCATTAATTATGAAACGACCTCAATCTTAGTTACCTCAGTAAATTTTCACTTATCGTTTCTAAAAGAACTTATGAAGGAAGCTAGAACAATTGCAACAAACTTGTCAAGGATTGGGACAGGAGATCCCAAGGACTCTGACGCAATAAAGGGGAAAGAGAACACCATTACAGACGGAACAAAGTCGGAAAAACGAAACAAGTCGTGAGAACAAGGCTGCCACCGCGTCAAGGAAGGCCTTGTGACGCAAAATGTGACAGAAGGGTGCTGAATAAGCAAGATACGGTCAGTCTGGGCTTGAGTCGGAACCGTCGTCGCCCTGAACGGTTGCCAAATCGGAACACTTAACAGATCGAGTCAGACCAAAACGCAGCAGGGAACAGAGCAGAAAATCGAGCAATAACAAGAGCAGAGGTGCTTGAGCGTGGACAATCGAAACTAGGGTGGTGGCCTGGGTCAGTCGTCGGATCTCCACCACCCTGAAGGTCGCGCTACCGCCTAAAGATCTAGTAGTCCAGGAACCTAGCAGGGGTTAGTCGTGTATATTCGTAGGTTTAAATTCTAATAGTTTCAACTGTTATCAATTAGAAAAAGAAATTTTTTTTTGAAAGTAATTAGAAAAATAATTAAGTCTTTATATTTTTGGACAAAAATAATTTAAATTATAAACTATAAATTTTAATTTGTGCAATGACAATTGAGAACTGAAAATGATGTGAAATGTGAGTTGTTATTATTTACTTAAGTAGTTTCCATTTTGTAACAAGTTAGTATTTATTTACATTATGTTACAATTGATTATCTATTTTCATTAATATTTACTATTTAATATATTAATTATTATAGAAGGGAAAATTTTAAAACTTCATTACTTCATATTTCATGTCGACGATGTGTTCCGGTCGACTCTTCAACTACATGACCCGGACAACATAGCAGCTAGCCCATGAATAGAGATGGCAGAAAAAACCCATACCCGCCGGGCCCGATCCAAACCCAACCCGAAATTTCGGGCGAAACCCAATTTTTTGGGTGTGGGTTGGGCTTGAGTTTCACCCGAATTATAAAACCTATTTGGGTTCGGGTGTGAGATTGATTAAATCCGCACCCAAACCCAAACCCGAAGTCTTATGCATGTAATTACCAACCCTTATATATATTATTAAAGTTACTAATAAGTAGGGTTTTCTTTAATTAGACATTTAGAATTGTGATGTTTATAAATCTATTAATTATGTTGTTTATAAGCTTATGTCCATGACCTATATTTTTCCTTTGTATTTGAAAGATGATGAAGTTTAATCTGCTTATGTTCATGTTGTTCTCTTATGCACAAGTTGTTTCCGGGTCGGATTTTTGGATTTTTTTGTGGGTTCGGTACTCACATCGACTTTTGGATTTGGGTTTGGGTGACCCGAAACCCAAGGGTTTGAGTTTGGATTTAACTTTTGCACCCACATTGGGCTTGGGTTTGGGTTTGGGTGTTAAGTTCGGGTTTGGGTGTGGTGATGACTAAACCCGCACCCACGGGGCCCGTTGCCAACCCTACCCACGAAGGATGCTTTTAAGCATACACCTAAGAGGCAACATGTAGGACATGGGCTAGGGTCGAGCCCTCCCGGTATACTTATTGTTCGATACATTTTTATGTAATTATTATGGTGAATTTTCATTATTTGGTTTATATTAAGTCATCGGCATGAGGACGCTTCGTATAAAGGGTTCAAAGTAGAGGTCTATGTCAACCCTAGCTAAGAGCTCCACACATTCCCCACTAATACCCTGAGTATTTTAGGTCAATCCTAACTAAGAGTTATACTTATTCTTCGATGACTTTCTAAATAATCCATGTTAATCATATCTAAGCTTCAATGAGCCAATAAGGGATGCTTAGGCCCAATAAGAATAGTCAAGTGTCTCAAGTTCATCCTTAAGCTTCAATGGTCTTTTACTAAAAAAAAAGCTTCAATGGGCCAATAAGGGATGATTTGGCCCAATAAGGAATGTTTATGCCCAATAAGGGATGCTTAGACCCAATAAGAATAGTGAAGTGTCCCAAGTGCATCCATGAGCTTCAATGGACTATTAAGGGAGGCTCTGGCCCAATAAGGGAAGTCAGGTGTCCCAAGTGCATCCTTAAGTTTCAATAGGCAAATAAGGGATGCTTAGGCCCAATAAGAAAATTCAAGTGTGAAGGTATGAAAAACGATAGAAAGGGGGGGTTTGAATATCGTTTTCAACTAAAAAAATTTCCCTCTTGAAATTTAGACAAATCTCTCGAACAAACAACACAAGGTGTAAAGATAAGAGATGAAGAGAAGCACACAAGTATTTTATCCTAGTTCACTTGATAATCGCTCAAGCTAGTCTAGTCCACCCGTTAAGGTGATTTCTTCCTTCTTAGAATGAAGGCAGTCCACTATTCAATGTTTGTTACAACTGCACTAGAAACCTGCTCAGTGACTAACAATACAATGAACTAGCAAACACTAAGATTCACTCTCTTAGTCTTCTCAAGGAGCTGACCAAACTTGGTCCCTTAAGGAAATCAAACTAACTGTTTGAGGGTTTTGGGTTTACAATGAATGCTTCTAAGAAAGCTAAGGTAAACACAGTAAGAACGATTGAAGAAAGATTGCTAAGAGAATATTTAATGGTTGCTTAAGCCTGTACAAAGTTTCTTAGCCTCTTCTTCCAACTCCAGCCTCTATTTATACTCCAAGGATTAGGGTTGTATTCGTTGTTTGAAATGCTACCGTTGGAGGGCAAATCCGGAACTTCTAGATCCTGCTGTGGCTGAACATCTTAGGTAAGGTCGTCAGGATAGTACAATTGTTTTTGTACTTGGACAGCGACGTGAGCCTTATCCTAGTTGACTTCTGGTCAGACGATGCTTCATGTTGGAACTTGTGAAGCTTGGTGATCAGAGTCAGAGGGAAGCTTGGATCCTCTGATCTTCGTATCTTCTGCTTCTGGACATCAGAGTTTGAAGTACTTGGTCTTCAGAGCCAGCTTACTCTTGGACTTCAGAATCTTTACTTCTTAGCTTCTGTGTAACACCCCGATTTCGGTGGCGTCACTTTAGTAACTCAAGAATAAAATAAAGCGGAAAAGCAGGTATTTTTTTTCATTTTCTTTAAATAAAAAGACTTGTCGAAATAAAGATTCAACCCCAATCGCGATTAACAGCGATTAATATACAATACAAACACAGCCCTCGCTGCAACTAAAAACATCGTCACGAGTGTCCTCAAGTGACGGAAAGTAACATCAAGTAACTAAGGTGTTGCCCAGCGGCAAACAAGTGCGACTCATAAATGGAGTCATAAGTCTTATAAATACAGTCCTCCGAAAAGTAAGTCAGCCCAAAACGGCTTCCAAAACGACTTCTTACGTCCGACTACTCCATGCGATTCCCATTTACGGAGAACCACACCGAAAGCAACCTGTCGAAAACTATCCTGTCCCAAAAGTACAAATGACGAATCAGAGCTATGACACTAACACCCAACCTTAGTAGGCTTCTAAACACCCATACCCTATACTACTATCATCGACCCTTCCTCGATCAGGCATGAAGTCCGGGTCCTCGTCGAAAGCTTCAGTAATAGTCATTTCGCTCCTGGTCCTCCTCGAGTGACGAGTCATCACGAATCGACTGACGGACGCCTGGCAGCAGGCCGACCGCCCAAACACAAACATACAAACAAAGCCAAGGCGTTAGGGTCAACTCACGGAATAAAATAGATATTACAACCAACATGCGATAAAGGGGGTATATATATATATATGTTGTATATATACATATAAGTTCTGCATTGCCTACCCTAAGGTATATACATGGCATGTTATCTAATCTCTAATAACAACACAATATTCAATATCTCAACAATTCAACAAATAACATAACAATGTTCACTAATATCAAAACATCAAAAACTCATAACGATGTTTATCAACATCAAATTATCAAGATCTCAACCAATATAGTTAGAGTGCATGTTATGTCAATGCAACGTCAATTCAAAAGGTTCCGGAAGAAATAGGCTGCGCACGATCGAGTCGGTCCTAACACTGGCATTGTGTCGACCATAACCCTCGAGTGTCACTTACAACCTTGACATAGCCGGATCAGTCCTAACCCTGTGGGTCGACTTTTCCCTCCGTTATGCCTGACATCAACAGGTCGATCCTAACCATTCGGTCGATCATATCCCCCATCGAATGCCCGAGTTACCCGAAGGCATGTTGTACCCGAAGGTATATATTGTACCCGAAGGCATATACTGTACCCGAAGGCATATAGATATACTGTACCCGAAGGTATATACTGTACCCGAAGGCATATAGATATACTGTACCCGAAGGTATATACTGTACCCGAAGGCATATAGATATATTGTACCCGAAGGTATATACTACTGTACCCTAAGGTAAATGTCGATTCGGCGACAAAAGACAATTAATTATGAAAGGAGTGCAATCACCCTTGATGACTTCTTGAGTCATCTAATTCATCAAATTTCGATGGTCAAAAACTGCTCAGAGAGCGAAGAGTAACAATGTACTTGGAAACTTATAGTTCCCTGACTTATCCTTCAGATAGTCAAATAAATAAACTGCTCATCGAGCGAAAGAGTATAAGCATACTCAGAAACTTTTGAGCTTCCTCAAAACTTCGATTCGGCGACACTTCTCATTTTTCAAAATTAATATCCAAATCCTAGAAGTTCATTTGAGATCCTTGACATTTAATTAAAAGAGTTTGAATGTTATTTAAAGCATTATGGAATTTCTCATGAAAATATTTTCTTTCCAAAACTATAAGTTCAAAAGATCCCGATATCCCCAAATTCCCATGAGAAGGTCTTGAAACTACAAAAGAAGACAAGAGCATGAACCTCAGTTCGTCCTGTCGAAATAAACCTTTAAGAGTTCGCCACCAACGGGGCATAACTAACTGTTATTCCTCACATTTGGTTAGTCCACGAATAACCGATATAAGTTGCACAATGTGGTCAGCATATTCCAATAATAATTGCATACTCCAGAATAATGTGCACAAGTATTCACATAGCCTAAGATTAACCATTTAATCACTTAGCAAGTATGGCATGTGAATTAAGTAATTGCGGCAAAACATAACCCTGTCCTATCCACTAGGAAGCAGTAATACGGAAACCAGTAAACGGCCGAAGCCTCTCAGAAAACGGAGACACACGTCTCATATAAGTTCACTCGGCCGAAGCCTCCATAAAACATTTTCCAGTTCAAAACGATAAACAACATTCAATATCAAGCAATATTCAAGTCGAATTTATCGACGCCTATAAATCAATAGCTAGTAAGTAAGTTACCCTAACCTCGAGTTGTTCTAGTCTCGCGGTGCAGGTCTCGCTCACAAGCTTGTTCAGTCAATCCCAAAGTTTCCACAATCGAACCTTTGAGCAAACAAAGCAATAATGAATCAAAACAAGTCGATACCGTCGAAACAATCCTAACTAATGTTCGACTAAGCTCAAGAAGCTTCAGAGTACCACATTTAGGCACGTATGAAAGGGCTTTCCCCGAATGGATGAGTTTTGACTCGATTCAAGTTTTGTACAAAAACACATTATTCACTAAAACGTGCATAACTCGAGCTACAGAACTCAGAATGACACGAAACCGACGCCAAAATTTCGACAATTGAAAGAGCTACGCAATGGCTCAGGTCATAGAGACCAAAAAATTATTTTTGGACACGGTACCCAAGCAAATAGGTTTCGGCCACTATGGAAAATAGGGTTTTCGAACTTTTTCTTCGGTCTAAATCAATTCCTAGGTTATCATTAGCCGTAACTAAGGCGAATCTAAGCTCAGAAAAATTTTCGGATCAAAAACTGCCGCAGGGGTATTTTGGTCATTATATTCAGCTCAAAATTTCAAAACTGGATTTTCGAAAAACAAATTGGATGGGGACGTCAACAACGACGTTTATGACGACTAATCGTACTAGCGCTAAGCTAAGTCGTGAGTTTTCAGCTTAAAGAACGGAACTTTACCCAAAAATGGGTTTTTCCAACAGAAATTGATCCCGGCGGCATTTCGGCGAGATTCAACAGAAAACAACCGGATATTCATGCTCTAGAGTACGTAGGCAATAAGTTTAGACACCAAAATTAGCTTATTTGGACAGTTTTACAAAAAGCTCAAAACTTTGAGCACAGAAAGACATAGAGAAAAGCGACAGAATTGACGATCAGAAGTAAGAAATAGCATCAGTACCTTGAGGCCTACGCGTAGCAACGAACGGAACGACGATCGGTCAAGAATTGGAAAAAAATCACTTTTCCTCCTTTCCTCCAAGAGCTCTCGGCCGTGTGTGTGTGTTTTGGGATTTTTTGTTTTTTTTTTTTCATTTTTCATACTATATATAGGAAATGGAAAATGCGGAAAAATGAAAATTTCGCGATTCCGATTTTTCCTACTGATTGCAACGTATTTTAGACACGATAATCTTCCCGCTGAATCTTCTAATTCTTCAAAGAAATATCAGTATGATTTTTGGTTTTCGAGGCTTGTTTTTAATGTGTACCGGCTCAAAATGCACTTTATGCACTTTATGATTTTGACCTCGGATGCAGAAACTTCCTTCTGAAGAAAGATTCGGAACGTCGATTAGAGTGGGCATACGTGAATGAAATCTTTATTTGAAGCTCCGAATAGAAAAAGTCTTTATCGTCTGTCGATTTTAGGGTTCTTGAACTATCAGGGTTTCGGTTTCGGCAAACTTCCGAGTATTGAAAATTAACGTTCGTACATTCCAGGGTTTCGTATCGAAATGCTTGTCATGGAAAGAAATAAGAGAAATTCTAACATTCCTCTAAAGATTTTTTGGAATTAGGTTCCATCGTGTCCTAAAACGTTAATTAGCTATTTACTAGCGTTTTTGACATAAGTTTAAGCGAATGCTAGTCGTGCTATAACTTTTATCGACTCTGATACGATCCTTAGCCTTTTCCTGAACTTTCTCCTTCACAAATTAATTCCATTCCATAAACACTTGTTCAGGTTTTCCTTCACGTCACATCAAATTAATCGTGAAAATGAATTTTATTCGGTTTATTCCAAACTTAAAAACTTGGGTCTCACATTCTGGACCTTCAGAGCTTCTGGACCTTCAGAGCCTTTGGACCTTCAGAACTTCTGGTCTTCAGAACTTGAAGTGATCTGAATACACATCAGAGCTTATCATCTTCAGAACTTCTGAAGCATATACTACTGTTCAATCAGAACATAGTGAGTGCGAAAGCGTTGCGTTGGTTACTCTTTGGGCTAAATGCTTCTGATAATTGTGAGTATTGACCAGAGTCAGAGCCTATCATTTAAACACTCAGAAAACAATGTTAGAGTACCATAATTGTTCATATACAATAGTTAACATGTAATCATCAAAACATAGAGTTGTACTACATGACCAAATCTTGGTCTTACAAAGTGACCCAATGGACCAATAAGGCATGCTCAGGCCCAATAAGAAAAACCAAGTGTCTCAAGTGCATCATTAACCTTCAATCGGCCAATAAGGGATGCTTAGGCCCAATAGGAAAAATCAAGTGTCTCAAGTGCTTCCTTAAGCTTCAATGGGCCAATAAGGGATGCTTAGGCCCAATAAGGAAAAAAAAGTGCATCTCTAACCTTCAATGGGCAGATAACGGAGGCTTAAGCCCATTAAGGGAAGTCAAGTATCCCAAGTGCATCTCTATGCTTCAATGAGCCAATAAGGGATGCTTAGACCCAATAAGAATAGTCAAGTGTCTGAAGTGCCTCCTTAAGCTTCAATGGTCTTTTACCAAAAAAAAGCTTCAATGGGCCAATAAGGGATGCTTTGCCCCAATAAGGAATGCTTAGGCCCAATAAGGATGCTTAGACCCAATAACAATAGTCAAGCGTCCCAAGTGCATCTATGAGCTTCATTGGGCTATTAAGGGAGGCTTTGGCCTAATAAGGGAAGTCAGGTATCCCAAGTGCATCCTTAAGCTTCAATAGTGAGGGATGCTTAGGCCTAATAAGAAAAGTCAAGTGTTAAGTGCATATTTAAGCTTTCAATGAGCCAATAAGGGATGTTTAGGCCCAATAAGAAAAGTCAAGTGTCTCAATGGGCCAATAAGGGATGCCCAGGCCCAATAAGAAAATCCAAGTGTCTCAAGTGCATCATTAACCTTCAATGGACCAATAAGGGATGCTTAGGCCTAATAAGAAAAGTCAAGTGTCTCAATGAACAAGAACTTGGTGGTGTTGCTGGACTCTTTCCCAAAACCTGACCGGGGTAAGTTTCATATAAAGTTTTCCAATTTCTTTATTTTATTATATTTTTTACCTATATTGAATCCTACTTTACACACATGCAGACTGTTTTTCTCAAGAAAATGTTCCTTCACAAAACATTTTATGTGTCAAACATGGAAAGATCTAAGACATCATTGTTTGCCACTGTCATTCCAGAGGTGTCCAGAGGAATGGATTGTAAGTTTCAATGTCTTTTTCTAATATATTAGAATGACTAATCTTAATTTCATCACCTTTTTAAGGGATGGATCATACCTTGCAACATGTCTATTTCTTATTTTAGATATAGTATATATAACTTCATCACAATTAAGATTTGTTTTCTGTTCGTGTTTCTAGAAATAATTGTGGTGTTTGGGTGGCAAAGTGGATGATGGAGATGGGCAAGAATAGATATAGAATTGAGGTAAAATCAACTAATTCAGGATATTATAAGCTTTACATTTATCTTTAAAAATATTTTTTATAAGTCTACATGAACTGATAGTTGATTATGCTTTTCAGGTTGACAACGGCACCAGGTTGAGAGTTGCCCTGGACACCACACTGCACCCATACAACACCCACCTAAGTGTCATTCTGTAGAAATCGGGGAAATATATGGACTTGTGCAAGGCTTTAGCAGCAGCAGGAACGGACTAGACTTAGCTAGGGCTAATTGAACTGGCTTTTTTGGGTATATTTGGTCTGCTATGCATACCATTTTTTTGTAAATCTGGTACAATTTCACCACCATTTTCATGGTGATTTTGATCCATTTTTTGAACAATATTGTGGTGCAGAATTGGGCTGCTGTAAATTTTAATCCATTTTTTTGAACAACTTTGACTACCTTTCATGGTGGTACAATTATGCTTTATTTATATCATTTCCTTCAGGAAATCTTTTGTGTGGCAAATTATAAAATCGTTTTTACATATTATATGATATCAATGTATAATGTCATAGTGCTCTATGTATGATTAGTTTAAAAACCCTGTCAAAATTGTACTTAAAAGTTTGGCTTGTATAACTGTGTATAGGGTTCTTTATTTTAGAGAACAATCATGCAAGTTCATATGCAAGTTGTTAGCTTTTTTTTCAATGTTGGTCCCAAATCTTAGTATATAATGGTGTCTTTGTAATTTTATCAATTATATGTTTTCAATCTCAACCGTTTAGTTTTTTGATTATATATCTTGTGGATTAAAGCACATGTGCAGGGCTAAACAAGATTATATGATGGTGTACCTCATAACCCCCTTGAAACATGGTCGAGAAGAGAGTGAAAGGCTAAAGAAGCAAATCAGTGACTTTTATTCTTTTAATAGAAATCATGATATGTTGCGCGAATAATGAATTCAAACAAGTTGATCAAGTTCTCTTTCTACGTGACACACAAACCTAGCATTCTTGATGTGTAAATACTTTAGGCATCGAATATGATATGCAATATTATTAAGCTTTGTCTCATGGAAGCATTTAAAGTTCGTCTTTAGGAATTTGTGAATGTTTCGTTGGGTCACTAGAGGAAATTAATTTAAGCTCCTCAAACAAGCTACAACAAAATATATATTCACACATGGACCAGTTGGCTTAGCAGCATGGTTAAGTTTTTCCCATCATTCTACATTCAGAGTTAAAATGTTAAAGTTGAAAAACATAACAGATGATGGTATGCTGGTTTCGTATTCTAGCTAGAAGAGAGTGAAGGGTGCAAGAAGAAGCAAATAAGTGACTTCTATTCTTTTATTCTATCTATGTTACACACAACACAAACATAACAATCTCGATGGATAAGTACTTTAGTCATCGAGTGTTATGATATACAAATTTGTTAGAACAAAGGTTGCTACGAGGCAATCCCTTACACACAAGAAAACAAAACAAGAACAATGGTTGATCAAGGCATGATCTCATGGAAGCATGTAAAGTTCATCTTTAAGTGATTGTGAACTCTTAATTGGATATGAAGCAGCCTTCGCTATGCCACACCGACCTTCCTTTTCCTTTTCATTCTAATGTAACCTTCATCTCCCCATTCGGCTCCCTATGACTTTTCACTATCCAGTATTTTGTTTCATCTTCAGTTTCTCCATAGCCCACAACTGTTACTCCATGATCCAGGTCAGAGCCACAGACTCCAATAAATACTCCCTGAAATTATAGCATGTTTGGATCAACTTATCTTTCTCAGAGTCAATTATGGTAGAAGCTACTAATTAACTGAAGTTTCTCCCTAGAAATTTGTTTTTTGTATTGAAGGAAAAGTGCGATCTCACTGTTTGGGATTCTCCCCCTCCTGAGGTTGCTCAGTTGAGGGAGTTAGGACAGTCTGTTTGTTTTCTTGTGTTGTCTTTATTTTCGTAATCTACCAAAAAAAAAAATCAAGCAGAATCATATGTTTGATGGTGATTATAGTTATTTTGATTTCAAAAACTATTCAACAAAATTTCCAATGAAGAGGTGGATTAGCATTAGAAATTAATGTACCTCAGAATATAACTGGAAATCAAGACCCCTTGCATCAATGGTTACAGATACAGGTTGGTTTGCAGCTGCTATGAGCAATGCAGTCTCATTGTTCTGTGGAACAGTCCCGTGGCCATCAATTGACACTGCTGGTTCATCACCTGCAGTTTGAATGATTTATGCACCTTTAAACAGTTTCCCCATCACTTAATGAATTAAATTCACACAGTAAAAAGTAAAAACAGAAGAAAAAACTGAAAATGAAGGGGACCTTAAGCCCAAACATAATTCGATGTTGCATCTTACCAAGATGACCCTGCTTTGCGGCAACATGGAATGGATCATAGCCATTTCTGGCCACATTGGAAGCAATTTGCAGGTCCACGCATTTCAGTATCTCGCTAACAACCTGTGATGCATGGGTACGGCTGTTTTGGCCACATACCCGTACCGGGTACGTACCCGGTACGCATACGCTGTGGGTACGTACCCGGTACCTACCCGTTCCAAAAAAAAATGGTTCCTGGCTCAAAACGACGACGTTTTGCCTTTTATTTTTCCTGGCTCAAAACGACGTCGTTTTGGCCTTTATATTTTTTTTTCCTGGCTCAAAACGACGACGTTTTGCCTTTTTTTTTGCATAATTTATTTATATTTAAATAATATGTATATTTTATTATATATTATATTTAAAAAAATATACATATATCTAACGTACCTGTACCTGTACCCCTGTTTTTTTAAAAATCGCGTACCGCGTACCCAATACCGTACCCGTACCCGTGCAACACAGCTAACAACCAAAGCATGCCCATTCTCTGAAGCCACATAAAGAGGGATCTCCCCCTCTAGGTTCTAATTTGCCAACAAATCCTTGGACTCATAATTAGAACAATTCAAATCTCTTTTACTCTACTCAAGTTCTCTACACGAATCCACGTATAAACCAATACTACACTACTTCTAAACAAGTACCAGAAATTTCCCAAAATTATAAAATTAGGGTTCCTAAGTTACCAATTTGCAGAAATTATCTAAAATTTTCCCATTTCCAATCCAATTACCCCAATCGGAAAATGAAGGATTCTAATTGCACCTAAAACGGTTTCAATGAACAACATCCAAGGACCACATAATACCTACCCGTTTCAGATTCAGAAGAAGAAACGAAAAATCGGCGATAAATGAGAAGAGATTATTACCTCAAAGGCTCAAACCACGAACACGAACATTTTCCTCTTCGTGAACCACTTCCTTTCTTTAGTTCGTCCACCTACTGGGATGAACAAGACAAGCGGCCTGGACGTTTGAGAAGAACCAGTGGCGAACTCGCTGTCGCTGATGCGCTCACTGGGCACGGAGGAGGATGAATCAGTGGTAAACTCGCCGAATTTGCAGTTGGTGTGGTCGCTTGGTGACAACAATGATGAGGTTAGGGCCACAATCGACGGTGACAGTGATACCCATGGTGGCCCAGAGCTTCAAGAACAAAACCTCTACCATAAACCCTAATCTAATCGTTGACCAAAAAAAAAAAACCCTAATCTAATCTTTCATGAACACAGTTGGTAAAATCTAGCAAGGTTTTTTTAACTCGGTTTTTATTTTCTTTTACCTCATCTTATGGATCAACTTAAAAATAAATGAAGTTAGGGGCAGAATCATTATTTACAAAAGTGAAAAACATATAACTATTATCAGGGATTAAAAAAAATCAAAATAAGTGTAATAATCTCACTGGTCAATCAGATTCCCGTACGGTACCCATAAAAATTTGGGTAAATAGTCAATTTAGTCTCTGAAAGTGTCTATCGCCTTCAACTTCGTCCCTAAACTTTCAAAATGACGTCTGTGGTCCTTGGATGTACCAAATCTCCCTCATCCGTCATCCCTGGGTTAAAAAAAGTTCACGTCCATTAACCGAAGGCTGAGTTGAATTTTTTATTTCAAGACTAGGCTTATATGGAATTTGAATATTGATAAAGTTTTAAAAACTTCGATTTAATCCCTATGGTTGAAAATAAATTCTTTTTCTCCTCATCTTCCTCTACCTGTCCCCTCTCCATCTGGGTTGAAAAGAAACTCTTCTCATGTATTGTGTAACACCCTGATTTCCGGGTGTCACTTAGTAACTTGAAAATAAAATAAAACGGAAAATGCAGGTATATTTTTTTTTCGTTTTCTTTTAGAATAAAGAACATTTTAAACTAAAGACTCAACCCCAAAATGCGATAAACATAAACTAATATACAATACTATTACAGTCCTGTTGTAACTAAAAACATCGTCACGAGTATCCTCAAGTGACGGCAAGGTTTACAAGTTTTCAGAAAGCATAATTAGTTCGAAATATTATACAAGTGACAGAAAGGAATAGTCAGCCCCAGATGGCCTCCTCTAGACCTCTACAACCGACTACTCCATGTGATTCCCAACTACGGAGAACCACACGAAAGTAACGTGTCGGGGACCTACCCTGCCCCAAAATATGAATGACGAATCAGAGCTATGACAGTAACAACCAACTCAAAAGACTCTAACCACCCATATCCCACACTACTATCATCGACCCTCCCTCGATCAGGCATGAAGTCCGGGTCCTCGTCGAAAGGATCAGTAATAGTCATTTCGCTCCGGGTCTTTCCCGCACAACGAATCATCACGAACCGGCTGACGGACGCCTGGCAGCAGGCCGACCGCCCAAACACAAACATACAACCAAAGCCAAGGCGCTAGGGTCAACTTACAGAATACAATAGATATACAATCAACATGCGATAAAGGGGGTATATATATATGTTGTATATGTACATATAAGTTATGTATTGCCTAGCCTAAGGTATATACATAGCATGTTATCGAATCTCTTACACAATTCAATCATCAAATCATCAAATCTCAACAACTATAGTTAGAGTGCATGATATGACATACAACGTCAATCATAATAAGATGCATTGAGTGCCAATGCAGCATATGCTGACACAAATCCGAATAACGTCACTCTGCTTGGCGACGGGACAAACCAACGGTATTGCCACTTAAAGGTTGGGCACCTCGAGACGGTCGTAACACTGGCCTCGTGTTTAACCATTTCTGCTCGGGCGTCGCTTATCACCTTTGGCTATAGTCAAGACGATCCAACTCTACACGGTTCGACCATTTCTGCTTGCTATGCCGGACCTCAACAGGAGCGATACAACTCTACACGGATGATCGTTACATCCTGTTGTGCCAGGTATAGTCAGGACCGATTCAACTCTACACGGCTGATTGTTGCTTCCTGCTACACCGAAGTACTCCACTTGACACTTCATCGTGTGTATGCATGTGTGCAATATGATTAGCAAAACAACGATTCGTCCTCACAGTTAAAAATTGGTTCATTGACCAGAGGCTTCTACAACGAGAAACCTAGGCTATAGTCAAGTCGGTTGTGACCCTACGGGTTTAACCATCCTGCTTGCTACGCCAGACATCAACAGGAACGATACAACTCTACGCGGCTGACCGTCACTTCCCGTTGTGCCAAGAGTACTCTACTAGGTACCTTACTAACGCCCAGACCCTTGGCTAAAGCCCGTCTTCAGATTCTTTTCCATAAAATGAGTTCCCTTAAAAAAAGTTCTCTTATTAGGTAAAATGTTCCATCGTAAGTTAGTCCATTATGTCGTTAATTCCAAAGTTCAGTTTTCATTTCCAACACCTTTCAAAATAAAGTTCCCAAAGCTAGGATCACCGACCCATTCCCGTTTTCCAAACTCACTTTCATTCCTAAGTCTTTTCCGTTGAATCATCGTCATTAATTAAAAGCATTATATTCTTAATAAATATATTATGGATTTATTTACATAAAACAGATTATGATTATTTTCGGTCCAAAACTCTATAAGTTCAAAGTTCCCATCAAACCCAAATAACTCCCCGAGAAAACACTAGATCCCCTAAAACAATAAAGGTTCAAACCTTGGTTCGACCTAACAAACATTCCCAAAACAAACCCGTCATTGTCATGACGAAGATAAGTGTATTCTACACTCCAAAAGTGGCATCAAAATGCACGAATATAGTCAGCACAATTTAATCATAAACGCAAATACATCAAGCTCTATCGAGCGATGAATCAATATGGCAGTGCTGTAAACATAACCTTGTCATATCCACTAGAAAGCGATAAGACAGAAACCAGTAAACGGTCAAAGTCTCTCAGATAACGGAGACACACGTCTCATATAAGTTCACTCGGCCGAAGCCTCCAGAAATCATTTTCTCAGTTCCAAGCAATAATCAAAATCAAAGCAATATTCAATATCAACACAATAACCAAGTCGAATTGATCGACGCCTGATAGCATTAGCTAGCAAGTAAGTTGCCCTAACCTCGAGTTGCTCCAGTCTCGTGGTCTAGGTTTTCTTCACACAATTGCTCTGAGAAACCCAAAGTTCCTTCAACTGAACCTCAGAGAAAACAAAGCAGAAATCCAAACAAAATCGATTAGCTCGATCACAACACAGCTAATTAACGATAGACAAAGCATTAAAGCTTCAGAATACAACAGTCGAGTACGAAAGGACAAGTTTTCGCAAACGAAAAACTCCCCTCCCCCCCCCCCACACAAACATGCTCTCGACCACAAGAGGAAAAAGGCTCCGGCTCTTTTTCTTCGATCTAATTTAATTACAAGGTAGTTTTAGGGTAAAACTAGAGTAAAGAAACTATCGGAAAAATTTTCGGACGATCGGATCAAAATACGGCTATTCAGGGGTGTTTTGGTCCAAAATAAAAGCTCAAAAACTCAAAGTTAAAACTTCGGAAAACAAATTTGATAGCGATGTTCCTAACGACATTTGTAGCAACTAATCCTAAAGGCACTAAGTCGGATTGCGACTTTTCGACATTAAAGTTTCAATAAGTCGCAAAAAGGGTTTTTACACAGTTTTTCAGATCTTTGACAACTCGATCGAAATTGGCGAATAACGGCGAGTGTTCTAGCTTGTTGGGCAAGCATAGAAGATATCCCAACAGAAAAATCAGGAAAAATGGACAGTTTTACGAAAAGCTCGAAACTTTGAGCACAGAAATAGCTAAAGAAACGCAGTAAAAAGAACGATCAGAGGTAAGAATCAAGCTAGTTACCTCGATACCTTGAAGTAGGGACGAACAGCTCGAAGATCGGTCAAGTTTCGGCGAAATTCTCTCCTCCTTTCTCTCCTCAACTCGCGGCCACAAATGGGAAGAATGGGAGATATTTTGATTTTTTTACTATTTATAGGAAGGTGAAATCGCGGGAAAATGAAAATTTCGCGATTCCGATTTTTGCAGCACGTTCATCGGTGCATTCTAAGCGAGATTCTGGCGACAGAATTCCAGAACTCAAAACAAATCTCTAGGATTAGGGAAAAACGATCCAAAACGATCCAAAAGCGGTGTAAGTTAATCTGTCCCGAAAAACTACTTTTTGCTGTGAAGGTCAGACGACAAAACTCCGTTCTGAAGAAAGATTGGAAACATCGAAACAACTCTGGCAAAGCGGATAGAAACTTCGTTAAAAGCTCCAAATAGAAAAAGTCTTCATTCAGTGATTGAATTTAGGGTTTTTGAAGCAAAGAAATTAGCGTCGTCGGACTTCCGAGAAGTGAATACTATCGTGCGTACAGTCCAGGGTTCCGAAATGAAACACTGGTCGAAGGAAAAATAAAGAGAACTTCTTATTTTTCCAATGTGGACTGGGCGGGACAAAAAGAATGTTCATGCCCGCCCAAATCAAGCAATCAGACGAACGAAATCAGCCTTGGCGGGATTCACAGAATAACATTGAATTCCGCCCGCCCTTTAGATAGGCCCACACGCCACCTGAAAGATTCCTTTAGATTTGTCTTATATGTATAAAGGCTTGGGCCCCGGTTGTCAGGCCCAAGTACAGCAAAAGTCCACATCATGATCATTCCCTCTATAAAAGGAGAGGTCAACACCTTGTAAAAAGTACCTTTTGAACATTCAATGAGAATATTCCTTTTGTGATATTTTTAGTACTCTGCTAGGGTTTACTTTCTGTCAGTCTTCTACGTCAGATCTCCCTAGTACAGAACACAAGGATTTAGAATTTCGCTTAAACGTTGCTTTAAGAGCGGAATTAGCCTATTCTGGACACTCTCGCCATAAGGCAGGTGTGCAGACGACTCGTACTAACTCCTAAAACGACTATAAAACATTCCTCAAGCAATTCCTGAACTTTCTTCTTCATTAATCTTTCTCAAACGGCGAACTCCTGTCACGCTTACACTGATTCTACGCTTGAGTCGGAAAAGTAACTAGTTCTGCAATTCCAGGTCTTACATATTGTTTGTATTTATCTTTCTTGGGTTTGGGGATTTTTATGTTGCAAAGGATTTTGGGTGGGTTGGGGTTTTTGGTTTGTTCTTTTTCTTTTTGGAATTTTTTTGAAGAAGCATGGTGAAGAAGATGGAATGACTATTTTTTTTTTGTCCTTTAGCCATCAGTCTCCGCAGGGGAAAGGGGCCCTACGTGAATAATCTGGCTCTGGATACGGTAGTGATGTTCCTGACCACAAATGTATTATTTTTTACCCGGGCCAGGAGCTTAGGCGAAATCCCTTAAGGAAATGCATATTCACCATTTGTGCCACCCCTTGTGGTTGATGGTGGAATGACTATGAAGAAGATGAAACAGGGCATGAATGTTTCTACATTTTCCAAAAAATCGTTACTTTTTTTACGGAAAAATAACGAGAGACCAAAACTGTTGACGGACACTTACATGGGGTAGCGAAATGCTATTTTTAAATTTTAAGGACTCCGTTTGCACATTTTTCAAACCAGGGGACCAAAAGTGCTAATAACACAAGAATAATTTTGGGGTGAGGTTGATGGCGTTTATAAAGGAAAGGTGAAAAGGAGAGACGGAAGCTTTCATAGGGGTAGCAGTTGCAGCACGTCACCCGGTTATTTGGATTTTTGGAGAAACGTGAGCGCGAAGATCGGACGCTCTTCCCGATTTCCCTTCCACCCTTCACTCCACACTTCCAGACCAAACCAAACCAAACCAGACGATTCCTCTCGAAGCGACGTCGTTCGTTCATCCCAGGTACTCCTCGCTCTCGATTCATTTCGATTTTCTGATCTCTGATGCCTGTGAATATTTTATGTATTGTGCTTTTAGATCGATCTCGCTGTTTAGGATTTGTGAATTACCAGCGTTGGATTCTGTTTTACCTTGTTTCTAAAGTGGATTTCATGATCTTGAATTGCACGGGTGTAGATGTGTTTTTAAAACTTCATATTGTATTGCTAGGTAGATCTAAATGTGAATAATTTGACTTGTTTGTTTGGATGATTACCTTTTTGCTCTGTGGCCAATGTTGGTCCTGGAAAGTGCCGCTTGATTGTTGTCATGATATATGTGTGTGCTTTGGTGCTTTTGGTACGCTGATTTTAGTACGGACACTTCTGGTAAGGGGAGTGTCCGCGTGTCACGCGACGACAGGTGTTGGAATTGTCCGAATAAAAAATTATTTTTCTTCGGCTTGGACACCGCTAGGACACAACTTGAACACTAAGCCGACACTCCTTCATGGCTAGACATTTGAAGTGTGTGATTCTGTGTTCTTGGGAGTTTTTGTGCTGTTTTTTCCCATGAGTTTCTTCCATTCTTGTGATTTTCAATGGTTTGTTTGAACTTTGAACCCAATACACTATTTTTTTCTATGCCCCATTCACCTGTTTTTGAAAATAAATATATTAGGGCCTGTTTGATCCAGTTTTTGAAAACTTTTTTCTGATTTTAAAAACATCAAATTCAAATAGTTTTTTCTTTAAAAACAGTTTTCAAAAACAGTTTTTAAATACTGTTTTCGGAAACTGCAATCTAAAAGACCCCCTTAATCTATTTTTTAAGGGTTTAGGGGTGTCCTGCTTTTTTTATTTTAGCTGCGTCTATGTCGTGTCCTGTGTCTATGTTGGAGTCAATACTGCATAGGAACTTGCTGGTAGAAACTTCTATCGGATACCATATTGTCTTTATGACCTCACTTTAGTTTTAGAATGAAATATGGATCCTTTGTTTTTCAGTTCCACCGTGGAATTTTCAGAATTTTAAGGTATCCCATGGATCTGTTGAATGTGATATTGCTTTTCATAAGTTCACATTGCATTTGCATCACAAACTTGTAATTCCAGATGCTATGATTGGTGAAAAAGTGGTTGCTCACTGAATAAACTTGAAAATTTCAGAAAGCTGCTAGTTAATGTTGATTGATTATGATTTAGCTTTTAATTCCTTCATTTACATTTGAGATGGTATATGTGAAAACCTGTGGACATTGAAATTGAATGGAAAACTTGCTACTCATTTTTTATGGACTGTTTGCAATGCTAGCACTACTTAGAGAATTTGTGCACTAGCTACTATTCATTTGCTTCCTATCTGCTTCCTTGAATGTCTTTATTTTTTTGAGGATGAATTACACTGCACTCCCTTAAGAGATTCTTAAATCACACTGCTCTCCTTTCTATTTTAAGAATTACAATCGCCTAGAGATGTAGCGTGTGATTGGATACCAGTAAGCACATTCATCCCAATCTATAACAGCTTTGACTCGAAAATCAAAATAGGTGCTAACGGGTTCCAAACATACATGTAGTTCATTTTAATGTAAATCTCTCTCTCTCTCTCTCATATTCGCAACATTATTGGCAGTTGGTTTTGAAACCGATAATAGGGTATTCAAAACTTTACTCCCTCCGGTCCTATTTATAAGCAACAAAAAAAAAATTCACATAGTTTAAGAAATGTAGTTAAACTAGATAAAATGCATTAAATTTGTCTTAAATTAAAATGAACTTCCAAAATTACCCTTTGTTATTAGTGTTGGAAAGTGGATAAGAGAGAGAATAATTAATGAGACACATTTTACAAGTTAGAATTAATAAGGGCATCATTGGAAAAAATTAATTAATATAGCTCAAACTTTCATTTGGTTCTTATAAAAAGGACCAAGATTTTTCTTCTCTTTCATGCTTATAAATAGGACCGGAGGGAGTATTTCATTTTCTGTTGACCTAAAATCAGTATAAGGGTATTGGAAATTCATTGTTAGTGTCTTAGACTCTTAGTGACACTGAAAATTGCAGGGTAAGGAAAATTGTCCCCGTAAACCTGTTCATAGTTCCTTACGATCACAGCACTGCTAAGAGGTTCCCTTACATTACCGTGAACTAGAGTGTATCTCATTTCATTTCTCTCAAGGGACAAGAGTCTAATTTTAAAATTAGAGGGAAGGGCAATGTAATTTAAGCATATCGTAGGGGAGGAAGTTGTAAATTATCCTTTTGATAATGATTCTCTCTCCATCTAGGCAGTTTTCAACTTCAAAATCCAAAACAATAAACCATTAGTTCCATGGAAAAATGCAAATGAACTACGTTATTTCAGCCCTTATGTGAATATGCTTTTCATCATCTAGGAATCAAATATTATTTCAGCCGTTATGTTAATATGCTTTACATTAGTTCAATGGAAATTTTTTGCTGTTTTTTAAACAGAAAAGAATATAGAAGAGAGAGCTGATTGCCCTTCTCTCCAAAGATCCACTTCAAATTTTAAATGAAATCAAACCTTACTTGGTCCCTGCTTCATCGATTCGTGCGAGGTTTCTTCCCCAGCAAAGAAATGTCGCTCCCTCTTTCTCTCCCTTCTTCTGTGTGTTGTTTTGCTCTCAGTTTTGGTCCCCCTCGTCTCTCCGACACCTACTCTCATGTGTTTTCTACTATGTAATTTTTTTGTTGCTGGTTGCTGCTGCTGTATAATTTTTTTTATTAAGCTAATGTTTCAGACATATAAGAAAGTGGAGAAGGATGTCACATGATGTAACTGCTGTGAGTGTACCGCCCCACACCGATTCATGATTCGAATCTCAATTCAATAACCATGATTTGGACCGTGTGATTTTAGTCCCTCCATTTTTTTTTGAGCTAATCAAGTCCCTCTACTTTTAAGATCAATCAGATTTGGTCATTCTGTCAATTTAAAATCTTCATATATGAGAGAGAGAGAGAGAGAGAGTTTATGATGGATAGGAGATATGAAATTATTTTAAAATCTTCATTTTCTTTTCAAATACTTTAGGGTTTATGATGGATAGGAGATATGAAATTATTTTAAAAGTTTAATAATAAGAAATACTGTGAAATTTTGAAGGATTTGTAGGATGAGATTAGGGTTTAATGAGAGGAAAATTTGGGATTTTTAATTTTTTTGTTGAAATTTAATCTTTTATTTGTCAGTTTTTAGGGAGTAGAAGGTCTACAATGATGAAATTGATTCAATTTATGAAGCCTTCACTTAGAAATTGAGAGTTTGCAAGTTTTAAGCAAGAATAAAAGTGAATGGAGTGATGTGATTGTAACAATTTACAAAACCAGGGTACTTAATCTGCCCAGGAATAATTTGGGGGACCAAAATCAGACATCAATCATATAAGAGGGACTGAGTGCAATTTAGCCTATATTTTTCTTATTCTTTTGTTTGCCATTTGATTTAAGCTGAGTGACTTTGTTATAGGGTTGTTGGTTGTAGAAGACTCTTCAATACTTGTTTATATTTAATTGGCTTAAAGACCATATTTAGGAATTTGTTGACTGAACTCAGACTTCTAAAGGCTACTGAATACTTCTTCTTGTTGTCTGCATGTAATTAATACATTAAAAATCATCATCAACCTTTATTTATCTGCATATTTGTGTCATTGTTGAGAACTTTTGGTTCGTTTGTTTTTTTGTTCTTTGCTATGGATGGTACTTAGAACCTTTTTTGTAGAATAAATTTGGGTTGTTATTCCTGAATTTCTCATTGCATCCAATGTATATATTTTTCCAATTTGCTGAAAGATGAAGTTTTGTAGTTTACTGTGTTATTTAACCTATTTTCGATTGTTCGTATAAATAGGATGAGGAGCTTATGGTAGAGTTTCATTCATGTGGGTTGTGCCTTCTCTATGAATCATGTGATAAATGCTAATTCCTATGAGCATGATGACATGTTGTAGCATTTTTACATGTTACTTAGAAATGTGCTTTATATTATTTTTCAACTTAATACTGCTGTTTGTGGCTTATATGTAGAGCTACAAATGCTGCAGAGGATGATGGAGTTACTCTGATTTTTTTTACATCCCTTTTTGAGGCCAAAAATATTAGTGTGGCAAGACCTTTATAGGTTTTGTTAAATATTATACAAAGTCATAAGATTATATCAAATCACTAATGTTCTATGAATCATATGATTAATGCTAATTGGTATTAGCAATGATAACATTTCGTAGTATTCCTAATTATTACTTTGATATGTGCGTCTAATGATTTTCAACCTTAATACTCTCATTTGTGGGTTAGATGGGGCTACTAAAACTGCAAAGAACAATGGAATTACTGTAAATATAACCTCTTTAAGGACCTCTTTATAGGTTTCGTTAAACATTACTAAAAAGTCATTTATATGATATCACATCAGAAATGTACTATTATGAATCATATGATTAATGCCAATTGCTGTGTGCAGGGTTACATATCCTAGTTTTTCTATTTATCTCTAAACAAGGGGCTGGATATGATATTCGACTTCAAAAATACAATTTATAGCTTAGTTTTAGCTACAAAAGCTGCAGAGTAGCAGACAATGATTGAATTGCTTGATATTTTTGCATCATAAATGAACTTTTAGAGTTTAGACATTGGATTTATTGGTTATGGAATGACTTATTGTGTTATGACTTACCTCCTTTTTTATATGTGTATAATTCTTCCCCTGATCAGTCTCAGGTGCAGTTTGTAAATGGCTAAAGTTGGTAAGATGCGGTGCAAGTCCCAAACTCGAGGTCACAGGGAAACCCCATATCTTTTATCTTGTGCAAGAAAAAATCCGAAAAGTATTAAAGTAAAGAAAGGCTTTTCTAAAGCATCAGAAAAGAAAGATTGGAAAGATGCAACCTGCTCAGTCTGTATGGAGGTCCCCCACAATGCTATCCTTCTCCTTTGTTCATCATATAACAAGGGTTGTCGTCCTTATATGTGTGCTACAAGCCATCGCTATTCGAACTGTTTTGAACAGTATAAAAAGGCATACACGAAAGCAACATCTGTTCAAGAAACAGATGATCCAAATTTTGATTTAGGTGCAGGTGATCCTAATGACAATACAAAAGTTCCTGAACTTCTTTGCCCCCTTTGTCGCCGGCAGGTGAAGGGATGGACAGTGGTTGAAGCAGCCCGGAAGTCTATGAATGCCAAGAAAAGAAGCTGTATGAAAGATGATTGCTCTTTTGTGGGGAACTACAAGGAGCTTAGGAAGCATGTTAGGTCTATGCATCCATTTTCACGACCACGAGAGGTGGATCCTGTACGAGAAGAAAAATGGAAGAGATTTGAGGGTGAAAGAGAAAGGAGTGATGTGATCAGTACAATTTTATCTTCAACACCTGGTGCTATGGTACTGGGGGATTATGTGCTTGAGCCAAATGACCATGCTTTTTACAGTGATGAGTATGATTCTGATTCTGATGAGGAATATTTGGAGGATGATTTTTTCTCCATGAGGACCATTGGTTTGGGGAGTACTAGCCGCTTTTTGTCAAATATTAGGTATAACCAGATTCAGGGTCATGCTGCTGATTCTTTTGATGTTGATCATTTTGGTTTGCGGAGTGTTGCATCTACAGGTTCTGCTGCTGCCTCTGGACGTGGAATCCACAGGCTGCTGTTTGAAAGGTCTCGAAGAAGACGGAGGCATAGGATACCAGGCAGGTAAATTCAGAGATGTCGAGAAAGAGCTGCTCTTCTGCAATAGTACACCAATGGCCTTGTCATGGCTTGTTTAGTTGCTGTGCAAGCACATTTTTTATAATTTAATTGGCAGAGTATAGCAGTTGACCTACTTTCTAGCAATGTACCATCTCAAGACTTTTCATTTCATGGTTTTAGTTTTTCAAATAGACTGTACAAAAGGCAAATTTAGAATGCTCATTGCCTCTGGTTTCTAGGTTTAGGAGATTCAGGTCATTATGATTGTTAAATCCTATAAGTTGGACTGGTTGTCATTTGGTCATGCAAGGCGGTGAATTGAACAGGTAATCCGCGAGAGGTGTCCCAAATAATTTTGTTTTGAACTGATGCTTTATTCTTCCTGTGATGATTTGTTATTGTACAGTTTGAATTATTGTATAATAATTCATCTTTGATAGTGTTCGGAATATGAAATGTCTATGTGGTGTACTGCATCAAGTTTGACCCACTTTTATTGGTAGTGCTGGTCTTTGAGTTGATGTGGTACGGTAATTTGAATTTTTGACTAATGTTTCTGGGAGATCTGAACAGTATTTTTTGAAGAATATCTTGCCTTTTTTTTTCTTTATTAACACAAAATTTTGCTTTAGTTGAGAGACTTGGGGTCTCCCCAATTTCAACTCTGCAATCCTAGACTCCCCACTTTGTTTCCTTCCTCTTATTTATATCTCCAACTACTAATGGTTTTAGGTTTGCTAACAGTTTTAAACTTAGTTAAAACCTGGCCCTATTATATCAAAATCATAATGGATATGATCAGTAGTTCAGTACTGAAAATGGTGAGCATTGGTTGAAGTCCTTACTGATTAGTGATAAGGACTCCTGGGTGAGACTTTGGATGCTGCATACAACACTGTATGATACAGAATGGTCTCTTAGATGTTACTATTCTAGTCAACAAGTCTTAGTTTAAGCTCTATTTTTAGGATTTTTGGCTCCTTCCGTAAAGAGTGAACGCTTGGAAAGTGTATTGGGAAATCAATGGATTGAGATTGTGATAAAATACGGACATGTATAACTAATTGTAAAATAATGAAAGTTTCAACTGATGGCACACTTGAGTTTAGACAAGTCACTTCCTTGCATCCATTTGATTCATTCTCCGATAGAACAGTAGATTACAGAATTGCTCATTTGTTGAACTGCTTGCTAGCCATCAAGTAGAAGAGGCTATTATGTGTATGGGAACAGGGTAGTAATATGCTTGGGGCGTGCCTGTCTTGTGCCTTTGATGACAATTGACAAGAAAATAGAACTAAACTTTGGTGTCAGCTTATGCCTTCATGTATTGCTACAGAGCACTGGCTCTGGCTAAATACAAAACCCCACACTTCCCTTGAGGTGTGCAACAGCAAACTGCAAATGTCTACTTTTGTATTTGGATATGAGTTTAACATGTACGACTTTCAATCATAATTTTTAAGAAAACTTTCATTAACATTTTATGTTGAACTGCATGCTAATATCCATTTAGACTAGCGGTGGCTGATGTTATTGGACTCTTGATAAACAAATTTCTACCCGACCAGTTTAACGTATAGCCCACATCTATTCCAGAATGTCATTCGGGGAATGGTCATAGACATACGGTTTGATATTTACACACGTAAATATATGGATGTCACAAATAAAGTCTAGCATAGCTGATAAATAATTAGGCTCCTTAAACATCTATTTAACAATTCAATTCTCAGGGATTAATCTCATGCGTGGACGTTTCTCTTTAAATTGACAAAGATAGGTGAATACGTGTTACTCTCTCCAACATTATCAAACTTTTCGCTATCATGGCTACAATAACCATTAATATCGGATCTAATGCAATCAGTTTTCATTTTTCAACTACTCATTAAGTCAATAATATATACCTATTATTTTTTCTAGTTTAATCTTCATCAGTTTCAAGCTGGAAATTCCAGCTATAACCAAATGTTAAATCACATTGAAAAATAGAAGAAATAACATGTTTCTGTTCATTGGTTTCTCCACATAAGACCACCCACGACCTTTATCTTCTTCTCCCCTAGATTTCCTTGCACGATAACTGTCTCCACATGTTCTTCATTTTACCCTGCAAGTAAAATAAAACCATCAAACCACACAGTTTACACACAAATCAAAGAAATCAAATCCGAATCAAAATAGTGAAGAACACAATTAGACAGAATCATATAAAAGAAAACACGATGAGTCTCAAACTCTCAATGTGGTACCAAAATTTGTGGAGAGATTTTCCAGCTGGATTTCCTTTCACCTTCTTTGCTCTCTTTTGATGCCACTGGTTCATTTCCGCATCGATCACTTGAGCAGATTCGAACCGGTTGATTCAACCACACACCCTTCTGCTACAAAAATTCCAATTTTGATTCTGCGATTGCATACCCATCATTGGTATTTAAAAATTTCCGAACATACCTTGCTTTTAATTTTATGCTGTGGCTGATTGGTGATCAATGGTACATTGTCGGATCCTGCATTTCGAAGATGTTGAGAGTAAGCAAGAAGCAGAGCACGACGATCATAGCCATGTGTTCCTGCGGCTATAGGCCTTCGGAGATTTGCATGTGGCTCTGTTTTCTTTGTGCGAGTTGTTGTCGATTCCACATACACTGTGATCACCACCCCGTTTGCATTGGTTTTTCTGGCACCAACACTTTCACTCTGTTTCTTCTTCCCTATCAGAGCCATGTCTGAATTTCTGTGGACAGATGAATCGCCAGTGATGAAATTTGGAATTGAAACTTGTCTCAAACGAACACGATCATATCAATTTTAATGTCAAGAAGCAAGATTAAAATCATGGGAGATAAAGGATTTTAAATTTTTAATGCGAGTGAGTTCTCTATCCACATATGAATTTCTCAGGAAAAAAAAATCAGGAAAAACGGATTTTGGAATTAAAAACTTACTTTTAATAAATATATCCAGAATAGTAATTCATTGAAAATTTATTCATTTTTTTTTTGTTATAAGAGGAAAATGAAAATTTATTAATATAAAAATAAGTGACGTATTGAAGATAAATTTAAATATTTTAAATATTAGATTCGTTAATAGTTTTTTTTTGAAACTCTGCTCATTAGTTTTTTTTTTTTTTGAAACTTTGGTTAATAGTTTAACTTTATAAAATATATTTTTATTTATAATAAAAAGGTTTAAATAACCTCTTGACTCATTTTTTAACACTTTGATTTTTTTTTTGTTACAAGAGTAAAAATAAAAGAAAAAGGCATCAACACACAAGAATGCCATAACATTAGATGAGGGAGGGAGTCCTCTACATTCAAAAGAGTGATCTTTCACGCGACGCTTCCTTGTCTAAGAAGTCAGCAGTAGTGTTTCGGTCTCTATAAATCGGCTCAATCTTCACATTCCAATATCATCCAAGCATTTGTCTAATCCTCAGAATGGTCTCACGAGCCCAGAACGTAGCCACATCAGCGTTTTCTAGAGCACCCCAACGACATTAACACAATTCGATTGGCATAGGATGTCTCTGAATCCAAGGTTCCACTCTTGCTACAACCCCATCTCCATAGCTAGCAACCCTATTGTGTATGCGCTGCCAGGGCCAAACCTCGCAATACTCCACCTAGCCAATTTCCACCGCGATCTTGAATCACTAATGCACACCCTATTCTGGTCGCTCCAACATTCCAGCAACCATCAACAACCACAATAACTGCCACATCTCCAAGGCCCGAGCTCGCTACCGTGAATTTCAGTCCTGCACCGCGAGACCAAGCAGCCCAACTTGCCACATCCAAGGATATTTGTCGGAGCACATAATTCATTGGCCAACGAGATTCATCAAAAACATGATTATTCCTCTACCACCATGCCCATCAAAGCACTGCTATCAGAAACAAGGATTGTTGCCGCCAAATCAAATCCTCAAATCAAATGTTGAATGGAATAGTGTCACTTAAGGAGGAAGCAGTGTGCCAAAATGCAGCTAGAGGCGTCGGGTACCTGTGCAAAGTTGGAAAACATGGTTGCAATCCTCCAAATATGACATGCAATGAGAACACGAACCACTTGCACTAAGGTGACATCATTGTCGCTTTTCATTGGTGGGGAGAACCTCTTTTGCGACAAGTCAAAGAAAAAACCTGATCTTCTCAAGGATATATCACAAAGTAACTGAATTAAAATTTATACCGTGTATCAAACTAATATATGTCTTCCTCTTGAAGAAAAAAAAAACTAATGGATATATAAATGTTTGATTAACGGTGGAGATTAATCATTTGTAACATGTAGAGGTAAATGAGTACCATCCGTCCATGAAATTTTTGATGGGCTCAATTGAGTATAAAAATTGCTTAGGCTTGATTCTTCTGCCGCAGCATCTTCCCTTGTTCTAGCGTCTTGTTAGTATTTTCTCCGGGGTTTAGCCCCGTCTTGTAACCAAAAGAAAAAAAAGTTCCGATGTAATATGTTGACCGATATTTGACTCACTCTCCCGCTAATGCTTTGTTTGAATTGTAAAAGGAAGAATATAAGATGAAAAATGAGTTAATTTTTAAGTTGTTCGAATTGATAGAAAAGGAAGCAAGAGTAAAAATAAAAATGATGTCCCCATAAGATAGCTCAAGTGGTAGGAGCTGAGACATATGAGTTGGGTAGGGGAGGTCCAGGTCGGAATAAAAAAAAAATGATACTCCATCTTTTGGTTCACAAATAAGGCCAAATGGTGCTAATTCGGGCTGTAATGGGCTTTTGGATGGAAACCAGTGGGTTTCGAAAATTGGATAAGGCTATCCAGACCCAAAGAAAAAGAGAGAGAAAGGGATAAGGCAATGGCTTCTTCATTTCGCAGGGTGAAGAAGAAAACTCAAGAAAAATGGCACAAACGCTGGCAATGCCCGTTGCACCCTCTCTCGCCGCAATCAGCAACGGCCACCACCACTTCTCCAGCAGAGTTTCCCTTCCTGTTGCCAACACTCCCAAGGTAAACGATGACGCAAACCCCCAATTAGGGTTTCGAATTTCCCAACAATCATTGAATTCGAGAGGTTCTTTGCAGGTTCAGGGGTTGAGCATCAAATCGGTTCGTGTTGGCGGTGTTGAGATTCCAAACAATAAGCGAATTGAATTCTCATTGCAGTATATTCATGGAGTTGGGAGGGTCAGAGCGCGGAAGATCCTCTGTGACCTCAACATGGATAACAAAATCACCAAGGAGCTTTCTGAGGAGGAGCTCATCACTCTCAGGGATGAAGTTTCCAAATACATGATTGAAGGAGACTTGGTTTGTGCTTGTGCTTGTGCTTGTGCTTGTTCTTCACATTTTCTTAATTTTTGTTTTGTTTTGTTTAATCTCTTTGTGACTGTTTGGTCCAATGTGTTTGCGGGTTTCAGCGACGGTTCAACGCGACTAATATAAAGAGATTGAAGGATATCCAGTGTTACAGAGGCATAAGGCACATTCAGGGGCTTCCTTGCAGAGGACAGCGTACTAAGAACAATTGCAGGACCTTGAAGGGTAAGAAGGTTGCCATTGCTGGCAAGAAGAAGAAGTAAATAGCTTTTTTGAGTTTTTAAATCATTTGTGTATGAAAAAATCAAAACAATCAATGTTCACAATGTGTCAAATGCTTTGATTAAATCTGTTGTAATTTATCTGTTTTTGAAGTTCAACTGAAGCTTCTTAGCAATTCATCTTATGAATATTTAGTTATGGCGCAAAGATAAAAGTCAGTTGATCCTCTTTATGACTGTTAGATCAGAAGAGTCATTGTTGTTCATATCTGGTCTAGATGGCATTAAGTTTAAGGTATTGCTTAGTTCCTAGCTATTTTTTTTTGTCATGCAGTGTGGTGGAGTTCAACTGTAAATGGTTGGGAACATGCTTATTTTTGGGATGATTTTTTCTTGATTGTGATTTGGTAGACTAATATAAACTGTCCATTCTAGTATCATTGAGGTTTGGTAAATGCCTTCAAATTTTCAAGCTTTGGCTCCATTGCATTGGGTTTAATGTAAAAGTATTATGCATAATAGTGAGTGGAGTTTGATGAAATTTCCAATCCATTGAAAAAGGGAAAAGGACTATTTACATACCATACCATATTTGGAAGGGAAAAGAAGGAGGAATGTCGGTTCCATTGGATCATATTTCAAACAATAGAACCTATTATTGTTACATTTCATTGAATCCCGTTCTATCAATTATGATCATGTAGTATGTGTTGTTTCAATGAAATGATCTGTTTGCTTACTGCTTAGTTGTAGGATATTGTTTATATGGTAGACGAATGTTCTAGTCCTGTATCTTGTAGTTTGACAAATGTCATAACATTTCAAAATGATTTTTTTCCTTGCCACTTTTCTAATCTATGGATTTTTTCATAGATTTTTACAGGTCCTGCATACCTGTCTGCGTAGTTTTGACACCTCCTAGCATCACTGCACTTTTCACACCCATTATACTCTTTCCATGTTTGAATTCTGTCCACACAAATAATAAAATCTGGCAATGTTAGGTTTCCTCAATCATAATCTTGTCAGTCTTGTTTATTTTCATGCTGAATCAGTTAAACTGCGTTCAAATCATGCCATCAGACTTTGTGTTCAATCAATCTTATGCATGAATATGTAAAATTGACTAGCAATTTGGCAGAAACAACAGATAGAGTTGTCAAACTCAAGCGTCTACAAGTAAACCGTATCGTAGAGTTAGGTCATGCGAATTAATTTATTTATTTCAAAAAAAAGCCATAATAATGATGAAGATAATAGTTATAGGAACAATTAAAATTATGCATAAAATTATAAAATATCTAAATGTAAGGATCGTATGTCAACCAAACATGAACACAAGTTATGATAAAGAAAGCAAAAACAGAATATAGAGATGAGATGTGAGGAGAGTTGCACCTTTAGAGGAACAGAGTTGGAGAGGAGAAGAAGAACCGTGTTGGAACAGAGGAGTCTCATTGGAGTTGTGCAGAGTGTCACGCTAGAAATTGTGAGGAGGTGGTTCTTAGGTGGAGGCTTCTTAATTGAGAGAATAAAGAGGGGGCAGATCAATTCGTGAATACTGTACTCATAATGGGGGAAGAGAAAGGAAAACCCTAATAGGATACTCAGAATGGGTAAAGTATCCACAAACTTGTTTTGACCATCACACCATGCGTTATGACACTATAAGAATAAGCGGATTTAGCATTCAAATTTAGCATCGGCCTCAACACCGGCGCTAAATTTGATTGGTGTGCGTCGGCCAAAGCCGATGCAAATAACGGGTATAAACTTTAGTTTATTTGTTCTGATTTTTTTGTTACTGGGCCAACTTTAGTCTCTGGCAAACTGATCGAGATCTAAAATTAAAAACCCGTACAGAGGCCCAACTTGTCTAATAATTGTCAATGGCCCCAATCAAGACTCAAGGGTGTTCTTGACCAATAACAAAAAGAGTCTCAAGGGTGTTCACAACTCACTTTCAGCCCATATTTTTCTTGTCAATGGCCGATTTTATTCAACCACTTTAAATGACTACAAACTAGTGTTTTTCACCCGTGCGTTGCACGGGGAATATGTCTATTGTATTTGATACATCAATTAATACTTTGATTATTAAAAATATAATAAACAACAAATGAAATTGAAGAGCCTGAAATGATGAGGAAAGTGGACAAAAAGTTTTAAATTGAAATCTTTGTTGTATAGATTGAAATTTGTGTCCCCGTATGATAGCTCAAGTGGTAGGAGTTGTGGGGCATATGGGTTGGGTAGAGTCCAGGATCGATTCCTAACGGGTGCAATTTATATTTCCGATGTATAAAAAAAATAGATTAAAATTCGTACAATTGAATAAATAATAAAAAGATTGCTTAACCACATCTCAAATTCGGCAAAACATATCAGGGGATGGTTTAATGATGACTAATACAAAATAGCTGATTTAATCTAAAGTAAAAAAAAAAGATTATTTATGAACGTGATTATGCAAGTTTGTTTTCACACAGTAAAATAAATTAAGCTTGATGCAGATCAACAGAAAATCGTTTCAAGTTCTTCATGAACATGAAGTCAATAACACAAAGCATATATATAAGAAATCACCAATAAAGCATTCAGAACACATATTAATCATGGAAAAAAAAGAATGTAGTAGCACAAATCAGGATTGTGAAAGATAAATCATAAAGTATGACATCATTTTGTTTATTTGAAGTCATCCAAGTTTGAGCCAATGTTGCAGGGTACCTACAAAATTTATGATATATATCATACTTTGTACAAAATTTACGAACCTAAAACCGACAAAAGTAATTTTGCATCAGATGTTCGTCAACTTATTTTAATATTATATGAAAAAGTTTCTCAGATTTAAATTTTTTAAATTAGCCAACATAGATTTGTTTTGGTAATAAATTTTAGGTGCAGAAATTTCTCCTCCATTTATAACTGAATGCATTCGGTTGGTATCCCATTTGATTTTATTTGTAATTTAATATAATATCAATCAATTAGTTTAAGTACTGTAAGAAAAGCATCACAGAAACAGAGGATGGGAGCTTGGTAGCCTCTAGGTGGGAATGCCCACCTCTGGGAATGTTGAAACTCAATACAGATGGGAGCTATAGAAGCAGCGTTGATGCTATGGGCGCTGGGGGGGTGTTGCGCGATGATTAAGGAAATTGGGTGAGAGGCTTCTCTTCTTGTTCTCTTGTGGCAGTGCGTTCTTAGCAGAAGCAGTAGCTCTGCATGATGGTTTGAATTTAGCTTGGAATATGGGAGCTCGCAACCTTATCTGTGAGTGCGATTGCAAGGAACTCTTGGGGGCAATTGAAAATTCTGATTCAGCTAGATTTGTCCTGGAGGTGCAGCAGATTGTGGATTTGCTGGGGAAGAATTGGAAGGTCGTGGTCAGGTACATCCCGCGCCAGTATAATATGGTAGCGGATTACCTTGCGAAGCACTTGTCGCAACCGACACCTTTGATGATGATAGAGACTCCTTGCCCGGATGTGCAGACCTTGCTTCTGCGTGATCTAGTAGGCTTCAGTTAGTTTGGTTTTTCTTTGTCTAGTTTTCCAATGTATCGAAAAAAAGAATATAATGATTGTTTTAAAAAATATAATGATACTTTTTATATAAAGCAAAATCTCATGTTACATATGCATAAAGAAATCTCTAAAGTTAAAAAGAAGATTTTAAAATTTTCAGTGTAACACGTGTCAAAATAGGAGAAGGATTTACTTATACATAGGTGACAACACCTTGAAACATCATTACAGCACACATAGATCTTTGCATGCTCTTTTTTGCCCCCATTTATCAAGAAGTGCGGTCCCTTAGAGCTGTATAGTAGCCACCAAGTGTATCTAGAATAACATCTTTTATACTATTATTGGTGTAGAACTCATGCTCCTTTTCTTGAAAATCCATCACAGATCATCAATCATCGTCATGCTTCTTTGGTAGTTGGGAATGTCTTTCTTTTACTCTACACCATCTGGAAGGATCTTAAATTGTGCAAGAGGATGCATCTGTTATAAAAAAAAGTTACAAATTAAAACCAAATTGCAGCAAGAGCTTACATTGTGGACAAAACAGATTGAGAGGAACGATGAAATAATGTTTAGGTAGTGGAAAACAATTGAATTACCAAAAAAGGTGAGCAGCAGACAGGCAAGTCCATAAAACCCAGATAAGAGTTAATAATCTTTTTATACTAAGCAATCAGAATGTGTGAAGGCTATAATAAATTTCTTCCCTTACCTAAGATTTGGGATGAGAAGTGATGTCCATAGAGCTTAGCAAAGTTTCTATCCAAACCCATAACAGCTCATACAGCCACTGGACTGGGCGAGCCCCTCGAGGGGCTACGCCCAGGGGTTCTCGCCTAGGAGCGGACACCTAGCCTGGAGTTGGGCCTCCAATAGCGAGGCCCAACTGGCCCATTAGAGTTAGTTACACACATCAAGGCCCAGCCCCTAGCCTATAAATAGGGGCGGTTACCAATTGTAGGGGACTTCTCCTCATTCCTTGAATACACTCATATGAATTCAACTACTTTCTCTCTCTAGGCAGTGACACACCCTCTCTCTAGATTCTCTCTTGGTGCACTCTAGGCACTATACCTTATCTCTATGTTCTTGGCTAGAACATTGGCGCAGTCTGTGGGGATCGGTGAATTTCGATTCCCGGACTACGTGGATTTCTTTTACGATCGAGAGAAGTTTGGATTTCTGTTGAATTTGGTGGATTTTCGGTGTTTTTGTTCAACAACGAGATAAAGCTACAAAATGATTGGATGATCTTAGATGATCTTTTTCACATCCGGCGATAGTAGGTCGGAGAGCAACACGGTTCAGAGCGACAATGAAGAACGTCGACGGAGGTGAAGCTTCAGATCGAAAAATAATGCAGGCAAGGGAGAGCAGATTGGTGATGACGAAGACGAGAACAGAGGTGAGGAATTTGTTCAGAGCTCATGGCAGCACGCAGAAATTAGAAGGAAGATCGAGCCAAACCTTCATCTGCTACTCACGATGGCGCACTCGGTCGTAGCGGTGGAGTAGAAGAGGTTTAAATTCGTGAAAAGCTGAACGAGTCCCAGGACGTTTTATTTTGGTGATTGGAGTTCGGGCGAGCATGCTTTCCTGGGGCGATGGAATTTTGGCGAGCAAGTGTCGCTGGTGTTGAAGGTCGGTGGCAAGCAAGTGTCGGCGGCGTTGAAGTTTGGCGGCGAGGGCGAGCATGCTTTGCTGGGCGATGGAATTTCGGCGAGCAAGTGTCGCCGGCGTTAGAATTATGGCGACCACGTTTTGCTTTGGCGGCGGAATTCCGGCGAAGATGTTTTTGCTTTGGCGGTTGAAGTCCGGCGACCAAGAAGCAGAGCCACCTTTGTCAGTGCACCTCAGGGCAGCGGAGCATCACCTCTATCGTGACCCCAACCACTGCCTCCATGACTATACCTGATCTAAAACCACCAACAGATCACAATTTCTTAAATCTTTTTGTCTATATGCCATCTAATTTCCTTTTTCCACTGGTTTTCTTGATTTTTACTATTTAGAAGTTGATATTCTCTTCACTATGCTTGATTTAGGGCGAGGAGAAACATGGTGGATCAAGGTGGAGGAGTGGATGAACTAGGAGGCCAACTGTTCGATAAAACGCTTCAACGAAATTTCACCTTTTGGAACGCCACAGTTGGCCTGTCAACTCCGTTATCATGTATCAGGTTGGAATGTGTTCCGTGCTAGAACATAGAGAGAGAATGTAGTACCCAAAGTATGAGGAAGGTGATGAGAATGCTTAGAGAGAGAGAAGCTCTAACCACTTAGAGAGAGAAAATGTAACTGAATTTCAATGCTATTATTACTCAAATGAGCTAAGAGTCCCTTACAATTGGTATTTCCCCCTATTTATAGAAGTGGGGTTGGGCTTTGGCGCCTTTAACCTGCATAAATGGGCCAGTTGGGCCTCGGGAAGGGTGGCCCAAGGTCATGGTGCGTCCCCCGCCCAAGGTCAAGTCTCCTGGGCGAGGCACCCAGGGGTCTCGCCCAGTCCACAAGTCCACAAGACACCGAGCTCGAAGCATGAGAGCTAAGTGTGTCTTTAAGCAAAAAACAAGGCGACATCCCTAAGAATACTGACTAAGACCTAAAAACCTTAAGAATCTATAAGTGAAAAATAATGGCCAACATGGCCTGATAAATAAAGCCTTTACAATCAACACTTTGGATCTCCAGTTGTGCCCTCCTCTTCCGGGCGATCCAAGTCCACAAGCAGGCTTGTGGCGAAGGCTTCTAGTCCGCCCACCTTAACATAGTTATGCACGTGCCTTGAATCGTGATACTCCGCTGCGTGTTGTGTCCATCCCACGCGTCAAGCCTTGAAATGACGCCGGGGTCAGTGAATCCACAAAATCTCAATCGCTACCTTTGACATGTCCCTTCCAGCCACATCACATCTTTGATAATTTGAATTTTAACCAATCGGCAGCAACCGTTGCAGCTTTTCATTTAATGCGTCTTTCTCACTCCCCAGAATTTCGCAACCGCAATCATGTCCTTTCCTGACGTCATGGGGCACAACCTCTCTTTTTCCTCCACATCCCTCGGTAACCGTCCACAACTTCTTCCTACACGTTTTCCTCCACACGTCGCTCCCCGCTTATAACAGCATTGTCCTACTCATTCCTTCCGTTCCTTTGCGATTACGAATCTTTGCTCCTTTACTCTCGCGCGAACTTGTCCAGTGTCAGAATTACCTTTGTTCCTTGCAATCCCTCTGCAATGACTCCAAAGCGTCAGACCAAAAATCTCAAACGTAATGTCGTCACGGCCACCCCTCTACGGTGTGTTCCTCCCGTTCCCCCGCCCCCTCCAGGAGGCGTTCCTCTTGAAGAAAAAGAAGTCATTGCCTTCCGAACGAGGACTTGGGAATCTTTGAGTGCTGCCGCCGTGAGGGCTTTGCCCGCCCAGACAATACCTAACCAACGGTCAAGTTTGGAAAAGGAATCATCCATTTGGGAGATTTCCTCAGAATCCGGCGGACTTTGTCATGAGAAACCTCTTGACGAGCTTCTGTGTGTTCGTGCCTGCTTACCCCTTGAATGCCCTTGGCTCCGCCCCAAAGACGGCTCCGTGGGTGATCCTCACTTCTTTTATGTGTATGGGTATATGTTCACAAGTTTGAAGATTAAATTTCCTTTTTCCCCTTTTATCTGCTCCGTTCTTCACAATATCAATGTGGCTCCTAGTCAACTTCATCCCAACAGTTGGACCTTCCTCCGGTGTTTCGAAATTCTTTGCGACGCGATTCACCAGGAACCTGAACCTTCGACCTTCTTTTATTTCTATCGCGTATCTGTCCAGCCTTCCCCGCAACGTAACTAGGTTTCCCTAGAAGCCAGGCCTGATCGTCAGCGCTTGAACCCCATCTGGCCTAGTATCTCCATCGATTTAGCCCGGAAATTCTTCAGGGTTGTGGTGTCCCACGAATACCCTGAGGTTTTTACACACAGAGATGGCACCGCTCGATTTCCTTTCTACTAGACTCAGGGCGCGCGCCAAATAGTTGACCCGTCTGAGGACTCCCTCACTCCTGAACACAAAGCTGTCATCGACTTTTTGGCTCGTCTTGCCGTTTCAGACTGCTCTCGAGTGATTGGTAAATCTTCCTCTTTCACCCTTCTCGCTCTTTCTATTTTCGGCCGGCTTACCCTTTTTTGTATATTTTTAGGACAAACTCACCGCGCCGAAGGGGAGCTTTTGGCGGCCTTTAAGAAGAAGAATAACGTCTCCTTTCCCCCTCGAATAAATTTGAAAGGCGACAAGGCATCTCTGTTGAGAATCCAGGCAGGCGGAAAACGGCCCCTTGGCGAGGAGGATCCTCGCCCTTCCCCAAAAAGATTGAACTCCAGCGAGCCTTCAGGGACCATTCCAGCCCAACACGGTCTTGTTGACGGCTCACTTTCCCGTCCAACAATTATCTCGTCGCCGCTTGTCCAAACCTGACGTCTTCCGCCAACGCCCCTCCTCCACCTGTTCATACTTCCACTCTCTCCTCAGGGTCTGTGAGTCGGGGATTCCCGTGTTCTCTAACTTTGACATCAGCCCAAATGGTGCCAATGAATGAAGTTGTTAAGCAGTGTGGTTTGGATAATGTCTCTGAAGGGGCTGTGGCGGGAGTGCTCCACGCGCTCCACTGCTATAGGCGCTCCGCCCAGGATGCTGACGAATTACGATTCGAAGTGGCGCGCCTCTGCGCTCTCAATTCTCAACTTGCTGAGGATCGCAAAGTGTTCGCTGCTCAACTGATCGCCAAGGAAGACTCCTTTTCCAAAGAACTAGCCGAGCAGTCCGCTCGTGCTGAAGTTAGCTTAGAGTTCTGCGACAGGAGGATTTCTGAATTGGAGAAAACTCTTGCAGAGCAGCGGCAGGAGGTGCAGCTAGAATCGAGCGCGAAAGCGGACCAAATAGCTTTGATGGAGGCCGACCTTGACAACCTTCGATCTGATCTGGCGAAGAAAGACGACCTTCTATCATCCGCGAAGACTCAAGCTCATCTTGAGGCGAAGGCCTTAGAAGAAAGATTGAGGTCAGAGGCTGCCGTTGCTGCTGTTTCCGAACGTGGCCAAGGCTTTTTCCTCGCCAAAGCCCAAGTTGAACATCTCCATCCTCTGATTGACCTCAGCCAGATGGGAACATTCAAGAGGGTGACTCCTACAGGATTGGTCGGGCCCGACGATCCTCCAGGCTTCGTCGCCGAGCGCTTCCTGACAAAAGAACTCGTAGAGCCAACTCCACATGTTAGGAGTCCCTAGATTATCTTTGCCATCTTTGTACCAAGGGTCTCCCCCTTTTTAAAACTGAATTTCCTTCTTTTTAATGAGAACCCCAAGTTTTTACTGCTTTTGCTATGAGTTTCAATTGTACGCCTCCCGCCAGGGAATGAACCATGCAGAACGTTCCTCTTGGGGAATTTCCAAACGTCTGCCCAAGTGCCTCTTTTCCACGTTCCAACGGTACCGTTGACCACCGATCACGAACGTTCAAGCCTTTATTGCAAGTCGCTCTTTTTCTAAGAAAAACTCCTCGAGAAACTGCTCCAGCAATAACTCTCAAAGACTGAACTGAGCTTATAAACAAGAACCAAAACGCAACAATCTTTACATTTCGTCTGCTTTCCAAAACATCAAGAAAATGGCTTCCCATATTGCTTGTCTGGAAGAGCTCAGGAAGAAATCCTTTGACGAAGACCTTTTCATCAACGTCAGGCATCCGAAAGATCCCAGCGTCTACGACCTGACCAACAAACTGTTGGGAATGGATCTGAGTCCTGAGATGGACGCTATCCTCCGGGATTTTCTCTGCTTCGTGGAGGAAATTCAAGAGCACTGCCGGCGGGAACTGGATCTGCTAGAGGAGAAAGAAACGGTGATAACAGCTCTGGAAACGGTGGAAGAAGGTCCTGAGAAGCAGGAGCTGAGCCAGAAACTCTGCAACTTAGAGTACATGCAATACCGGTTGGAGCTTGAGAGGACAGAGCAGTGCAAAGAATGTAGGAAAATGAGGAGAGACCCCCCCTTTTAAATGTATTAAGTCAAGTATTTGAATAAAAGTTTTGTTTCCCGAATTGTCCTGACGTGCACTATTATGAACATACGAGCAAACAAATAATCGAGTTAGTGAATCGCCCCAATATAAACAGATAAATGAAGGAATAAATGAATAATTAAATGAGCGAAGGATAGTTAAGCGGGCGAGGCGGGCGGCGCGTCACTTATCTTCGCCTTTGTTCGTCGCCGTTTAGCACGTGTTTTCAGTGCTAGCCTCCCAGTTTTGCGTGAGTAATTTTTCGAGAGTGTTCTACGTGTAACTAGGACTTTCGCTCGGTATTTTACCGAGGCTTTTGTTCGCACCAATATTTCTCGTAAGAGCAGGTGCGGCCCCTCCAACCTTATTAGGTGGGGACTTACAGTTGCTCGGGGCCCAATGGCCATATGAGTTTACCCGAGACTTTTGGCCTAGTTAAAAATGCTTCCCGCGTTTCGGGAAGACTCGACTCGCCCATATCTCGGGGAGGTTCTTTGGATAAAGAGCTTATTCGCGCACACCGTCAACAGGTGGCGGCGGGAAGCTCATCCGCACACGTCGCCTGCAGGGGCTACGGTCTGCGCCGGACTTTCCTGAGCGATCCCAAGACATCAAGGTTGTGTTGAGATCGCCACCTTCAGGGAAATTTTCCCACCAGGCTGCCATCTCATTTCGATAGTTAGGAGTATTGCTAAGAATATCCTTTTGTATTTGATTTGTTTAAATTTTACATCAAGGGATGCCTCGTTAAGAAACTCCCGTGTCGGAGAAAAAAAGTGCATCTTTATTTTGGTCCTTGCTTCTCAATCAGAGTATTACTCCCAGCATCCTGTCTTCCTCGCCCTCTTTGCCTTCTCTGCCGTGGCGAGGGATCTGTCCCTGCCCCTCTTCGCGATTGGCGGGCCGAGCTGACTTTGTTGGTCTTCTGTCCCCATCTCTTTGTTGTTCGGCCTCCCTCTTGTTACCCCTTCCTTGTGCTCTTTCCTTTCCTTCATTCCTGGTCTGGCGATGAGTTTCTCCCCTTCTTGCCTTCCGAGGGAGCCAAGCAAATGCAGGAGGCTCCCCACAAACAGTTCCTCTTTTCCCCCAATTGAAGAGGTCAACGTTCTCTTCTACGAGTTTACTCAAGCGTTGTTCTTGGTCCTTGGTGAGTCCGGGCTCGATTTCCAATATTCCTCTACTGGTAGCGTTCATGTCCCCGTCCTCGTCATAACACTCATTATCTTTTTGAGCGTAGAGCTTGCCTTCTCTTATCCTACGGGATTCTTCACCCTGATTCCTCCCCTTCCTTTCATCGTCGTTGCGCTCCCAAACGCTCTTGTTCACCGTCACCGCCTTCAGACGTCCCAATCTCGTGGCACCTGTGCCCGTCGCCAGCTCCTTTTCTGCCATACAGGTTGAGGCAATGGCTATGACACTTCCTCGCCCCCTTTTGGTCCACTGCCAGTTTTCCTATCTTCCCGCAAAGTAGGGGATATTTTACCGCAAGGTGGGCCGTAGATATCACTGCATGGAGGCGATTTAAGGTACCTCGCCCTATGATGACGTTATAAGCTGCCGCGACTTGTAGGACCAGATATTTTATCCTCAAGAGCTCGGCGTCCTCGCTCACTCCGAAAACTGTATCCAACTCTACGTAGCCACGTACCTGAACTTGTTTCCCGGAGAAACCTACCAAACTTCCCGCATATGGCTTTAAATCCTTGTCCGTCAGTCCCATCTGTCTGAATGCGTCCTCATAGATTATATTCGCCGAGCTGCCCTGGTCTAAAAGCACCCTCTGTACATTGAAACATTTTATTCTTACCATTACCACTACCAGATCGTCCGTATGGGGCTTGATTCCCTTGAAATCTGCGGTCGATATCACTATGTCTGGATGTGGGCACCCAAATGGTTCTGGATACACCTGTATCGATGCTGTCGCCCCCACTGTCTCCCGGCCCGCCGCCGATACGTCGTTGCAAACTTCGAAACCTCCAGCGATTGTGATTGTTGCTTCAATCGTTCCTTCGCCTTCGCCGCTGTCAACTTCTTCAAATTTCTTTCCCTTCGCCGCTTGCGAACGTCTCGCCCCGATCAACCGTCTGATCTGACCCTTTAGCATGAAACAATCGGTGGTGTTATGACCCTCTAAGTTGTGGAACTCACACCACCTCAATGGACTCCCCGCCTCGCTTCTGGGGTCCTTTCTGCGCTCGCCGACTCTGTTCATGTCCTCAATTTCTGCCTCGAGAAGTAACTTTGCTAGCTCCTTGTTTGAGCATCCCTGCGACCTCATTCGCTGGCTTACCTTCGCTTCTCGGCGCGAGCACCAGTGTGTCCTATCCCCCATTCTCGGGCGGAGTAATTTCCCTTTTTTCTTCTTTATGAATCGGCCAGCTTGTCTGAACCCGTGCTCGCGACTCGTTTCCTTGTCCTGTACCTTTTCCCTTGCCAGAGTTACCTTTGTTGCTCGCTCACCCTTCCTCTTGTGTGCTTCAATTTCCTCTTTTAAGATGTAGTACTGCGCTCGGGCGCGAACTTCCATCATTGAGCATGCTAGCTCCCTATTCAACTCGCAATAAAATTCTCCCCGGGCCAAACCGCCTTTGAAAGCGCACACGCACACGGGTGGCTGCAATTCCTCGAACCTCGCGGATATGGCACTGTATCGTTTCACATATTGTTTCAAGGTTTCACGTTCCTCCTGCCGAGTATCAAACAGATCCTCGACTGTCCTTGCAGAGAAATGGTCAAGGATTTTTGATGAGAAATCACGGAACTTAGCTATGGATCCTGGAGGCAGATTCGTGAACCATTCCTTTGCTGCGCCTTGAAACGTTGATGGAAACATCCTGCATTTCACAGCGTCGAAAACTGCGTACTTAGCCATCTTCGCCTCAAAACGAGACAGATGATTCTTTGGACTATTTTGTCCGTCGTACGCCTCCAACACGAGGCTCGTCATGCCGTCCGGTACAGTCACCTCTTGTACTGCCGCCGAGAAAGGCTTGGTTCTGGTCGTAGCCGCAGCTTCCTCTTCCTCTTGATTCCACTGTTGGAGGTGATAGTAACTCAACTGCTCCTGTAAACACTCATTTTGCATCTTCAAGTCGCCACTTAACGCTCGACGTGCTTCTGCACGGCGATGTCTATCCAACCTCGCGGGCGCGGGGAAGAAATGTAACTTCGCTCTGGTTCCTTGCCTCGTCGTCGGCGAGAGGGCTCCATCAGGCTCTGTCGACGAACCGAGAATTCAACCACTTGCCTCTGAATCGCACCAGTTTTCACAGAAACTTGAACTTCTCGAAATCAAATTGCGAATTGCGTTGAATCAAATCACGATCCATCAAGAAAAACTGGAGAGAAATCACACAGAAAAACGAGCTTCACTCCACCGAATCACGATCCACGTAGTCCGGGAATCGAAATCTACCGGTCCCCACAGATGGCGCCAAATGTTCCGTGCTAGAATATAGAGAGGGAAGGTTGTACCCAAAGTATGAGGAAGGTGATGAGAATGCTTAGAGAGAGAGAAGCTCTAACCACTTAGAGAGAGAAAATGTAACTGAATTTCAATGCTATTATTACTCAAATGAGCTAAGAGTCCCTTACAATTGGTATTTCCCCTATTTATAGAAGTGGGGTTGGGCTTTGGCGCCTTTAACCTGCATAAATGGGCCAGCTGGGCCTCGGGAAGGGTAACCCAAGGTCATGGTGCGTCCCCCGCCCAAGGTCAAGTCTCCTGGGTGAGGGACCCAGGGGTCTCGCCCAGTCCAGAATGGGTTTCATTGAATACCTTTATCATGGCATACAGTATGTGCTGCATATGCAACTTGGAAATGCGATAGACATGTCCTGTGATGAGTCCCGATCACTCTCATGTGCTTCTCACTGCATTCCAAATCAATGAATGCGATGGTCTCCGCACCAGTTACCAAGGAAGGCAAAAGAAGGAAATGTCTTCAATTGAGATTAGTCATCATTGGATAATTCTGAGGAGTGGGAACATGTCAAGAAGTTCAATGCCTCTAAAGGATGCTTAAAATATGGGGCTGAGACAAAATCCTGGTTTACTCAATCCCTTCGTCAACTTCCTTTTTACCTTGACTATGCCAATTATGAATAGGACTGTTGAATTATGCTGTGTATGATGAATGAAACTTGTAGTATCTTTGTCTTTTGTGCTGCATGTGAAATAGAAACACTTTAGGCTATTAAGTTTGGAGTTTGTACATTTATTGGTGCATGTGAATGCTCATTTATCATTGCTTGAACTAAAATTGACATTTGAATCATGGACACAGATACCATGTACGCTGTTGGACTAGATATGAAAAGGAAGGGAGATGAACATTATCCATCTAATTATAAAGCTGAATTGGTTAAATCTATTGTGATTATACCCAGTGGCGGAACTTGGAGAAAATTTTCAAGGGGGCCGAAATAAAATTTTGAAACATAAATTAAAATGTTTTTATCAGCCATATTTATACCGAAGAAAATAAAGATTAAACTAACTTATATACTTGAATATTAAAATTTATTATAAGTAATGTCAACCATTTTGAAAATTTATTTATCATTTTTTCAATTCTTAGATTCTTGATACATTTTTCACCTTTAAATAACATTTTTTCATTAATCTTACGAGTCGGAAAAAAGAATTTATTCTTTTACTTTTGATGACTAGTTTTCTAAAAGAAATTTGTCTCAATTGTATATTGTTTTTTATGGTATACAAATATTTGTGCTCTAAACTATTATATTTGAAACTCTCACTTTTCTATGAAAAGAAGAAAAAAAATAAAAATATCATTGTAATTCATTTTGACCTTGTGTGATGATAGATCTACTAATCATTAATAGCATAAAAACAACTATCAATATTAAAGATAAATAAAAAGATGTATATGAATACTTAAAGCTGGCTAAAAGGAAGTGAAAAAACTTTCCTACTGTAACAAAAAAAAAAGAAAGTGAAAAAGAAATAAAAATAAAAACCTAGCTTGCTAAAAGAGTAAAAGGGAGTGAAAATAAAATTGAGATTGGTGGGATTCGAACCCAGCATCCCAATTGAAAAAGCAAATGGACTTACCGCCGGAACAAAGCCGTGTACAAGAATATGTTTGCAAATTATGATATATATACTATGTTTCAAGAAAAAAATATGAAGGGTACTATATTAAATTTTTCCAAAAATTTCGGGGGAGCCGAGGCTCCCCTGTGCCCACACTAAGTTCCGCCACTGATTATACCACTTAAATATCCCCCAAAATAGCATGGAAATTTGGCAAGAGGGACTGGGTGCTAGTGTTTGAGTTTGTGATATACCTTAAGTTACCTTTGCAGCTTTAATGTGTGAGGTTTAGCAGAGATTTCGGGTAGACAAATCATGGTAGCTTCTGACATTGGTGGGCTATGTACTAATTAAGAGTTAGAGCCTGTATCTTTTATTTAATTAAGATGTGACATTGACTCAAGCATGAGATCTCTTGGGCGGGGAAGCTATTGCAACTAGAAGCTTGGGAATAGTTCCTGCGCGTTGGTCGAAACCTCCAGCCGAGGAACGCCGTACCAAGTGGAAGGTTGCAACGGGCGACCTGCTAGAGGGATCACAAGGGAACGGAGATTAGTGGTCACATTTCTAAGACACACTTAGCTCTCATGCTTCGAGCTCGGTGTCTTGTGGACTTGTGGACTGGGCGAGCCCCTCGAGGGGCTACGCCCAGGGGTTCTCGCCTATGAGCGAACTCCTAGCCTGGAGTTGGGCCTCTAATAGCAAGGCCTAACTGGCCCATTAGAGTTAGTTACACGCATCAAGGCCCAGCCCCTAGCCTATAAATAGGGGGCGGTTACCAATTGTAGGGGACTTCTCCTCATTCCTTGAATACACTCATATGAATTCAACTACTTTCTCTCTCTAGGCAGTGACACACCCTCTCTCTAGATTCTCTCTTGGTGCACTCTAGGCATTATACCTTATCTCTATGTTCTTGGCTAGAACATACCAATCTAATATACTAACCCCATTCCACATCAAATCAAGAATTGCAGTAACAAAATGGAGACCAAAAGGAGAATGAATCACATGCTGGAAAAGTTACTTATTTGCATCAGATTCATAATTCTAAGATCCGAAATCAACACAAATCAGTAGCTATAAATTTATCAGCAAGAAATGAGATAGCAAGAGCAAAGGCCATAAATTGGTGAATGAATATAAGGAAATTTTATATGATTCATTCTCCTTACCCACATTCCCTTTCCATTCAGCTCATTAACTGTGTTAAGGCTTGCTTCTCACTAAGCAAAAGTTCAAGTATCAGTCATGAAGCCAAACTAAATATAACTTATCTATCTATCTATAAACTATATAAAGGGAGAGTTTTTGCAGCCTTGGGGGTAAAACTGTCAATCAACAAATGATTTCAAAGACTATGAAGCTTGACCATGGATATTTTGGTAAAAATGCATTTTATTTCACTTGGATTAAATCTCAGCCGTTGATTCACAATAAATTATTAATTAGGATCAAATCTTGACCATTGAAATCAACCTACAATCTTGATCTCCTTATTTTTCTGACGTTTTCGTTTTGAGTAATGATATATACACACCTCATCTTTTAAACACTTCATTTCCACCTATTTTTGTTTCTACCTCTCTCCTCTTATCATCTATCACATCTCATATTTTCTCTCTCTTACTTTTTCTTTTCTTCCTATCTCTCTCCTCCTCCACCTCCTTCCACCTCAAAATGAGGTGTGGAGGAAAGATTTTCCTTTCGTTTTCCTTCCCTTTTCATTTTTCCAACTTCTCGCGTCACCCGTTTTCATTCTTCCTCCTCTTTTAATTGCGTTGCCCGTTTTTCCCTTTATGGCTTCGGTTTTCCACCTCCTTCTCACATAGAGAGCTCGATCAGTTGTCAAAGGAGGAGAATCTTGAAGAGAAGAGGAAAGGGAGAGGAGAAGAGGAATGGCGAGGGGATGAGAAGAGGAACATGGGGGAGAGGAGAAGAGAAGAGGACGTCTTCGCAGCCGTTTCACACTCAGCAGCGTGAAGGAGATGGATCCAGGGGGATCTGCGGCTCTTCTGACAGCGGAATGACAAGGTTATTCCTGATTTCGCCTATTGAGAGTTAAGTATATATATTTTTTTTTTCAATTTCAGGTTTTTGCAGTCTTCGTTTTTTCTTTGTACTTGATTTTCTATAGTTTTCATTGCACTGGTTCTGTTTTTGAAAGCTTCTTTTGGTTGGTATGAATCTTAGGGTTTCAAACTGAGTTGTAATCAATCCAAAATTAGTCTTTTTCATTCGCTTCAATCTCTGCAATTTCATTCCCTAATATGATCTTTGTGCTCAGCTTCGAATTATTTACATCTTGAATTAGGTACTTCTCCCTCTTCTTATTTTAGATTTTGGATTTGCATCTCTCTCTGTTGATTCACTTCCTTCGCCTTTCTATTTTCTCATTTAAGTATCGTGTCAGATTGGTTTGCATATGTTTCAGGGCCTGTGTATGTGATTTCTCTCTGGCCGCTGAAAAAACCGATCTGAGGATGCAGGCTGCAGCATGGAGAATAGGACAACTCTGAGGTTAGGTTGTAATAACCTTCTTTCTATAAATTAGTTTACTTTAAAGGTAGTATATTGAAGTTCTTGAAAGATGGAAAAAATTAAGTTGATGCATCTGTGTTGATGGTGAAGGAACGATTCAGTAGAATCAGCCAAGGCTGATGGGCACAATGCAGTGGCTAGGGTTGGAATCCCAGATGAACATCGGGGAATCCTTTGTGATCTTCATTGGAGCTTTTCGGTTTTTGGCGAGTACAAATATTCAGACTTGATAATTTAATTTTTTTTAGGAAACAAACCCATTTGATTAAGCATTGAAGAAACCTGACATAGAAAAACCATCTGCCGCAAGATGATATAGCCAATGCATAACCATTAGATACAACTTTACATGCGTCATAGCAAAGGAAAAAATTGCTTCAATGTCAAGTCCACCTCTTTCAGTTGCCTCTTGTAAGACCAAGGTATATTAAGTATTTAATTAACTAGTTATTTATCGGTTTAATGGCGATAATCGCTATTAAGCTTAAGTTGACGTGTTATTTGTGTCTTGTGTGTTTATATAAATGAATGTATTATTACTATTATTATTATTTTCTAATTTAAAAGAAAAGAAAAAGAAGAAGGAATTGAAGTTAAAAAATTGAAAATCAACATGAAAGAAAAAGATAAGAAGTTGAAGAAAGGAACAATAGTCACGTAAGTGACTTGAAGATGAACTTAGAAAATACATATATGTATATGAGATTTAATACTTTTGTTAACACTTTGTTTCTTAATCACTTAAACTTACTCAAAGTGATTTTGAATTATATCATAGAGTTCCTAATAATTTTTGGGACAATGATTCATCTTTCCTATACTGTTCTATAACTCTATGAGTTAAATTCTACACTACTTAAATTGATATTATCTATTGCCATGTCTAGCCAATAAACTAATATCATCGAGCCATTTTTCTATATTTGTCCTACTGTCTACACGTGTCTCAACATTTAATCTTGAGAGACATAGTCATGATCCTTCTTTCCACATGTAGCCGTAGGAACACATATTGGCCAAAATACCATGACTCATCCAATTTCTTCTATCCACGTGGCACTCATTGGCTCCATTTCCTTACACCTAAGCTTTGAATGGAGCCTATATATATTGTGGAAACGTGAGTGCAGAATAATGCTACACACACACAAAGCATTAAGAAACATATGTTACTCACAATAATACTAGTTGTGAGTAGATGAGTTTTTAGTGAAAATTCTTGAGAGTATGTCTTGAGTGTGAGGAAATTCTTGTGTTTTGGAGCGGAAGTTAGGATCTTGAAGCTTAGCATTTACGAAAGAGATTAAATTTTATTAAGGTAAGGGCACTCGGTCTAGACTTGTCTGCATGTGATTGTGCCATATGATGCTTGTTTATATGATTTTTTGTTGGTTTAAACTTAATGATGCAAGTATTTCTATATGATGTATTAAACTTGAAATCCTGTTATTATGCTTTGGCGTATGAATTGAATATTGTGATTTATGATAAATTTGAGATGTGAGCGTTGGCAAAAGATGGTTTTGCCGGTGGTTAACCGGATACTCAATAAGGAGTTATTTTTTTATATGTTCGGACTATGAGGATGACGGTTCCGATGTTGTGTTGACTAACCGCATGGCATTATGCATGTTTTGTTGTGGTTCGGAACCGATTAGGTTGAACCACGATATGAAACTCTGTCAAGGTATAACGACATTTTCGAAGAAGTGACAAAATAAAAGCGACGGTGCGTTATTAAGATTAACCCCAATTGTGGAGTCGTGCGAGTGATTCGACGACGGTGCGTTAGTGTTGACTAACCCCAATTGTGGAGTCGTATTTTGTCTCGTCTTCTTTTAAGTCGTTGCTGAAATTACAATTAGCATATGCATGAGCATGTAGTCTAACTGGACTCTAGGTGGACTTGTTTATGCTTTTGGCTTTATTACTCTATATGTTAGTCGTTTACCTATATAACATGAGCCTGAGATTGCAAATGATGTATTAGAATTGATGACCTTATTAATGTGATGTTATGTCAATCTTGTTACATGTTATATGTGTTGTTTGGGAGTTGACCCTTGCTTATTTGACTGTGTGCTGCATGGGCGCCTAACGCCAGAGAATGATAGACCGCGCCGAGAAAGTACTATATGATTGAGGACGTGTTCAAGGGACAGGCGGATGTCAGGTATAGAACTATGTATGTGTCTTAGTGGTTTTATGGTTTTGGGTTAATACTTGGGGGTGAGCCGAGTTTTCTTGTCGGGTTCGAACCTAACCTAGAGACCTTCTTTTTGTATTGTCTCAAGAGTGGTCGAGCATTAGTTTACCCTTATGTCTTTCAAGTTGAAGGAGTCATTTGTAATCAAGATTTTATTAATAGAATGGAATTATTCAGTCAATTTACTCCTTCAGTTGTCAAGTTTTTTTTAATTCCGCAAAATTCACCCACATTTTTGGGAAAGGTTACTAAAGTGACCCTCGAGAAATCGGGGCGTTACACCTCCGGCCTAGTTTTGATGGCCTCAAATTAATGTAAGAATAGTGTTAAAGTTTTTTAGTTCACTTGGCTAATAAGAGCTACAGTCAATTTCTTAGGTGGTAAATGCTTGGAATGGAAGATAAGGTTAAAGGTAGTTGTTGGGGTAGCAAAAGGGTTGCAGTATCTTCATCATGATTGTCCAAGAAGAATCATTCACAGGGACATCAAAGCCTCAAACATATTACTCAATCACAATGATGAAGCCGAGTTTGCATACTTATAAAAACTCTACAACTATCTCTTTGCATATGCAATCTAACTGTTTCACTTTAACTGATGCTCATAGTCTTTTACTGATGTAATTTAACTATTTACGACATCCACCTCAGATAGTAAATTTTTTGATAATTTTCAATGCATGATGATAATAGTATTATTGATATTTTCCTTTCTAGAGGTTGCCATAATTGAAGGAGGTGTTTGATTAATTTTTTTGTTATTTTGATTTCCATTCTATTGTGTAGATGATGCTAATTCTTTGTTTTGGTTATGTGGCTGGGGACCAAGTTGGTGTTCTATTGAAGGTCCAAATTTAATCTCCCTGTCACATTGAATTGATATTATCTGAAAAGGAAGAGCCTTTCAAAAAGGAGGTATTATATTCATCTATTTTTTTATTTGATTTCCAATTTCTATTATTGTTTTAGTAAGCATATGATTGTGACAGTGAGACATCACAGTAAGTGCATAAAGTTTTAATTCTACTATTCAATGAATCTATTTTGCTCTAAATTTGAGGGAGAATTGATCTTTGAACTTTTGAAATCTTATAGGTTAAGTTTTGAAATCTTATTGTTTGTACAGGATTCAAGGTAACTCTTCCTCTGTTTTTGTTTTTTTTTTTGGGGTATGGAACTAAAAGCCTCCAAATTAAAATCCACCCCCCCATGGTGTTTTTTATTCTTCGCAATTTTGGGTTGTATGTAAATTTAAGTAATGATTGTTTTTTCTGTATATTTTTATTTCCTTGATATGATTGGTTTTCAATGTGTCATCAATATCTATTTTTCTTACGCAGGTTTGCAAATCTGAAATTATAATGTCTCATTTTTGCTCAAAATCATGCTCATTGGCCTGCTTACATGTTTTGGAGTTAGCTTGAAATATTTTTCTCTTTGTTCTTAACTTTAACTGTGTCAAGTGTGACATTTCTCCTCTGCCATCCTCTGCCTGGCTTAATGGTTATGTTCTTAAGCATCCATTTGTCTAGCTGTGCCATACAACTATAAAAAAAAGTTTGCATCATTTCATTCCTTTGATACTAATTACACAGTTATTAAAGTATACTTATAAGTGACGCAATTGAGACTTATAAGTGTGGCAATTTAGGCTTCTTTTTTGATAAAAACGTCTTTAGTTTTAATGTTAAATTTGATTTTGATGTCTCATATTCAATTGCAGGAAATGGTTTGTTTATCTCCGTTCCAATTTTTTAGAAAACTGTTATGACTCATAAGAAAATAGTGTATGTTGCATGACTTGATGACCATCAAGACCATCTTCAGTTGATTTGAATTGAAGTGAGCTCAACAATTCAGGAACTGGATGAGATGCCAAGAGGGAGAGACATAGAGCAAGCTCTCCCTAGGCTAAGGGTGCAGCCTTAATCCCTTTTGTAATTTGATATTTGATTTCCAATGGGTAGTAGTGTTTGTATTCCAAACTGTACCATGAAATTTGCAGTTTTTTTTCTCTTTTACCGATTATTAGCTATACATCTCTGATGTGGGATGAACGAATAAAGGGTTGCGGGAAAGTAAAAGGTCCTTAGCTTAGTAGTATACAATATAAGATCTATAGTCGGTTCGCCTGTCTTTTATTATGTAGCATTTGTCATGTATTTTATTTTCTTCTTAAGCTAAGACTAAAAAACTTAAATGTAACATTTCTATTCCGTCTTGAATAATGTTTCGTGTTAGTTGTTTGCGCCATGCAGAAAAATTTATCCCAAATTTCCCTGCAAGTATGTTAGCATTCCTTAAGTAATTGCTATTTTCGTGCATATTTGAAAATTATTTGGAGCGGATCCTTGCCGGAGCTTGGAGCTCCAGCGAGTGCTTAAATGGCATGCTGGTTGTGTTTAGTAAGGTGACATGGAATAAAAAAATTACAAGTCAGATTATTAAACTAAATTAACATATTCCTAATTATAATCCTAATCTAATCAACTAAATTAAATTCCCCCCTAAACCTATCCTAATTCACCCCTATGGACTTCATTAATCCTTCAATCAGTACAAGATTTTTACAAGTTATGCAATATAATTCTTAATTTAAAAGTTATTTAAATTTAATTAGGTGATAAATTACTATTTATTAGTTTATTTAAATTCAATTTGAGTGGATATTATGAGTCCAATATTTCCTCTACCAAAGCGACCAGATATACCTATGATTTAAAAAAATCCAAGTGGCTCTGCTGTTGTGTCTTAGTTTAAAAATAGAAATCCTTCATCTGAAGTGATATTTTCAGAAAACCAAGTTGTTGGAAGTAAGATAATAAGAAACTAAGAATCAAGCAATATGAAGACTTTTTACATGAAATGTGAAACAATATGATCTCAATTTTATTCTTAATGTAAATATTTCAATTGATAAAAAAGACAATAATATAATATCTATTTTTAGCACACACATGTTACTTCAAAAAAAAAATAGTCAAACATTTAGGAAAACAATAACAAAAGATTAAAAAAAAATAACAGCAAAAAAACAAACATTCACTAAAAATAAGCTTACAAATTTATAATTTCTTATATCTGAGATAAATCCATAAAATATCCTTTAAAAATAACTCATATTAAAAAAAAATACAAACAAAAATGAATAACCCCCGTGCATCGCACGGGTCAAAAGTACTAGTGAGTTATAAAGATGGAGCTATGAGTACAACTAATACCCATGGATGTGACAAGTATAAGGATGCAGTTCCCGGACCATAACCCCAAACATTCTTGAGCCAAATAGGAAACTACCTGAAAATCAAATAGAATCAGACTTTTAGTTAAGCAAATTTATAATTTTAACCCATGCACTAATTAAAAAAAAGCTTCCATTATTGAGATAGTAAAGCAAAATAAAAGAGAATATAGCTATGTCTAAAACCAATTTACAATTGACGACAAAAAAAGCTATTAATTAATAATAAAAATAGCAAAATCTGGAATTGAAAGCAATTGTATGAATAAGTATCTTACCTAAATCTCATTTCTTTAACTGGGATCTTGGGTCAAAATTGTTGGACGTCCCTTCTTCTGAAAGAGTTTCTCTGCCTTCATGATGCTGACATTGTAGATGAAGTTTTAGCAGCCAAAACTGGAAGACAATGATGCAATTAAATAAACTTGCAATGGGAAGGATAAAAGCATGTAAGTCTACTATCAAATGGCTGATTAAATACATTCAGAGTAAGGGCATAAGAGGAAGCATCACAACATTAGTTTATTTAAGAGACATGAAAGCATCACAGAAACCACCAACAAATACTAAAGCATATATGAAATTAAACAAAATAATCACAAAATAGGGAACGATGAACAAATTAAGAGAAAATTCAAATTGAACCAACACTACCAAATATACTGCTCACTAATTAGTCAATCAAATTCAGCATAAAAAAATAACCTTTAGGAAGCGAAGCATCTTCCTTTGATTTGCAATGATGTCCATAGGTTCCATGATTCAACTTGAAATCAAATGAAAAAAAGGAGATTGAGGCATTTTATGATCAATAGGTTTGGGAGAGGAGACATACTACTTGAGTCCTCTGCATCGCAACACACAAAAAAGAGTCACATAAAACATATTTAGTTAGAAATTTAACTGGCTTCTTTGTTACAACATCCGAATTTCCAATACCTGAAAGAAAAAGGAAACTGATAATGCTTGACATTGCCAGTCATGCATTAAGGAATCTCACGATCTTCTTTAACTTGACCAGTTGCAAAAGTTTAAGATCCAATTACAAAATTTATTTATCCCATCCAAAAGTAGATATGAAATTAAAACCTATGGGAAGCTAAGAGGTTGTTCACTTACACTATTTTCTTCCTATATTTTTTAATAAGCATAAAAGGTAGCATTGTTGTAGTTTAAAATTAAAACATATCAATTGAAAATTATACCCAAATACAAACAATATCAGCTTTTAGGTTTCAGCGCAGCCTTAGATGCAAATCATCTTACTAAATGGATTCTCATTATTAGAGAAACAAAGAAGGTAATTGTATAGAGAAATCCTTGGGGTTTTACCTTGGAGATTTATGCCCAGATTTGCTTGAACATCAGCTTCATAGTTATATTCCTTGAACATCACAAAAAAGTAAAGGAAAAAGCTTTGACTCTAAAACAACTAATCTTTGGAACCCAAAAACAAATATGCAAAGGCCCAAAATATGCAAAGATGGTAGAAGGTCGAAGAAAAAATGAAGGTTGAGGTTGAGAGATTGAATTGAAAACCTACCTGATCATAGAGATGCAAGAGCCGCCCGGAGGAGTCCTAAATCGATGAGCAGTCACGGTGGCTAAGCTGCGAGGAGAAGGCTTCTGGCGGCGCAAGGTTTTCAATGAGAAGAGCCAAGAGAAGTCGCGCAATTGAAAGAGGAGGAGGAAGAGATGAGCTTTGTCTTAGGTTTAGCTATAAGGAAAAATCAGGTAAGGAGACATCAGGGCGCATGTGTCAACAGAACAAAAGAGAAACTTTTTAACAAATCTAAAATCCGACTCAAATCTAAAATAAAAAAAGGTACTAATTAAAGATGGATAAAAAGTAAAAACTACCAAAATCTAGCAATTCACAATAAAAATTATAAAATCATGAATTAAATAAAAATCCGAAAATTCAATAAAAATACCATAAAAATTAATTAATACTCTCAAAATAAATCTAAAATAAAATAAAAGACCCAAGATAAAATCAAGAAATAAACAACCTAAATCTTAACCAAATCTAAAATTTAAAAATGCAATAATTAAAGATAGATAAAAACTACCAAAATCTAGCAATTCACAATAAAAATTATAAAATCATGAATTAAATAAAAACCCAAAAATTCAATAAAAATACCATAAAAATTAATTAATACTCTCAAAATAAATCTAAAATAAAATAAAAGACTCAAGATAAAATCAAGAAATAAACAACCTAAATCTTAATCAAATCTAAAATTAAAAAATGCAATAATTAAAGATAGATAAAAACTATCAAAATCTAGCAAATCACAATAAAAACTCATAAAATCCTAAATTAAATAAAAATCCGAAAATTAAATAAAAATCTGAAAATTCAATAAAAATTAATTAACGCTCTAAAAATAAATAAAAAATGAAATAAAAGACCGACAGATAAAATCAAGAAATAAACAGCCTAAATGCTAATCAAATCTAAAATTTAAAAATGTGCTAATATTTTCGGATTTTTATTTAATTCAGGATTAAATAAATAAAGATAGATAAAAACTACAAAAATCTAGCAAATCACAATAAAAACTCATAAAATCTTGAATTAAATAAAAATCCAGAAATTCAATAAAAACACCATAAAAATTAATTAATGCTCTAAAATAAATAATAATACAAATTAAGATAAAATCATGAAATAAGCAACCTAAATCCTAATCAAATATAAAATTTAAAAAGGTACTAAATAAATATAGATAAAAACTATCAAAATCTAGCAAATCACAATAAAAACTCATAAAATCTTGAATTAATTAAAAATCTGAAAATTCAATAAAAATTAATTAATACTCTAAATATAAATCAAAAATAAATCAAGAAATAAACAAGTTAAATCCTAATCAAATCTAAAATTTAAAAATGTATTTTTTTATTAGAATTAACCTGAGAATGACACGTGAAATTTTTTTTTATGAGAATGACACATGAAATTTTTTTTATGAGAATGACACGTCACTAAGAATTAACGTGAGAGTGACACGTCACTAAATCAGTCTGATAGAAGTTCTTCTTTTCTAATATATATTATATAATATATTGATTGATATGTTGAAAGAAAAAACAAAACCCCACAAATAAGGTTCCTTAGGGGTTGTTAAACAGAATAATAGTAGCAATCTTGTGATTCGGTATACATCAAAATAATGTTGATTTGATCCTTTTCATAATGTTATTTCCCAAAAGCTTAAAATCAAAGCATGATCACTATTGAGCTAACAATAGGGGGGTATAAACCAAACATCCCAGATACTGTGTGCACAATGTGTCAATTATTATTATTATTTTGGTTGACATAAAATCACAACTACCTATGCGCCAAAGTGGGGTTCCTTTGTACTCAGATTGTGAGACCTTATTCATGACATTCCTTGTCTACTTCTAAGTGCTATGTATTTTCATCTATTTTATGCTCTACATTTTCATGGAGGGGCTTCTTTCTGGATCCATAATAATGAGTGCTACAGAAGAAATATCAACTAACACAAAAATATGTACCTCATTCTACATCTATCAAAAGATCAAAGAAAACCACTAATTTGTTTTTTGGTTCAACTAATATATGTTAGATTCATCTTAAATAATGTCTCTCAGGTTTAAATCTTGAAAAAATGAAAATAAACTCTTGCTCAACGAATTGAAGGTATGAAAAACGATAGACAGGGGGGTTTGAATAACGTTTTCAGATAAAAACTTTTCCCACTCAAAGATTTAGACATATCTTTTCGTAACAAATAACACACGGCGCAAAGATAAGAGATGATGAGAAGCACACAAGTATTTTATCCTGGTTCACTTGATAATCTTTCAAGCTAATCCAGTCCACCCGTTAAGGTGATTTCTTCCTTCTTAGAATGAAGGCAATCCACTATTCAATGTTTGTTACAACTGCACTAGCAACCTGCTCAGTGACTAACAATACAATGAACTAGCAAACACTAAGATTCACTCTCTTAGTCTTCTCAATGATATGACCAAACTTGGTCCCTTGAGGAAATACAAACTCACTGTTTGAAAGGTTTTGGTTTACAATGAAGTGCTTCTAAGAAAGCTAAGGTAAACACAATAAGAATGAATGGAGAAAGATTACTAATTGATCGGTTGAATATTTGCTTGAGTTTTGCACAAAGTTTCTTAGCTTCTTTCTTCCAACTTTAGCCTCTATTGATTTCTTAATACCAGTACAGGGAGAAGATGGTGTGACAACACGGGCTCAGAGAACTTGGCTACTTGGAAAGCAGTTGGGTTTGAAACCTCGAGGTTCGGAAGCGCTGATGCTTCGTGGCTTAGAAGCTCAAATTCGACAAAACCATCCCCATCTTAACTGATATGTCAGGACCATGGCGGTCTTATGAGGGTCTCACATAAACAGTGGTATTTTTTCCTGCCGTTGTTGATTTAATTTCAGGGTGTGAAATAGTTGATTCTATGGAGAATGTAGTTGTTGTTTTTGTCGTTGCCGCTGTTTCTATTTTTGCTGCTGCTATTTGCTGTTGTGTTGGTTTGCTGTTGCTGTTGTTGTTGCTGTTGCTGTTGCTGTTTGTTGTTGCTGTTTGCTGGTGTGCTGGATTTTTGCTGGTTTCGCTGTTGTTTCTTTGCTGCTGCTGTTTATTGTTGGTGCTGATGTTGCTGTTTTGGCTGCCTTGCCGTCATTGATGTTAATTTGGTGCTGCTGCGGACTTGTTGTACCAACTATTGGCTGAGTTTTTGGCTGCTTTATCGAATTTATGTGTCCAGGGACTGAGCTGTGTCACATGTTTACTTGTTTAGTCCAGAATGACTTCCCCAAGATTGCGGTACTCTTTTTCCTTGCTTGGTTTTTATCCCTCTGGGTTTTTCCAAACAAGGTTTTAATGAGGCTCTCTCTTGGGGTTTTTCGTCATTCTGTGGGTTGGTGATGGGTTTTTAGCACAGCTCAGGATGTATTTTCATGCTTTAGTCTTATCATCTGATTGGGTTTGTACTTGGTTCTTGCCTATAGCTCATTTTGGCTTAGGCTCTTATTAATAATATACCTTTCATTTTCTAAAAAAAAAAAACTTTAGCCTCTATTTATACTCCAAGGATTAGGGTTGTATCTGTTGCATGAAATTCTACCGTTAGAGGGCAAATCCGGAACTTCCAGATTCTGCTATGGCTGGACATCTTAGGTAAGGCAGTCAGAATAGTACAATTGCTTTTGTACTTGGATAGCGACGTGAGCCTTATCCTAGTTGACTTCTGATCTGGCGACGCTTCAAGTTGGAACGCATGCAGCTTATGAGGTCAGAGTCAGAGGGAAGCTTGGATCCTCTGACCTTCGTAGCTTCTGCTTCTGGACTGTTCATCAGAACTTCTAGTCATCAGAGTTTGAAGTACTTGGTCTTCAGAGCCAGCTTACTCTTGGACTTCAGAGTCTTCACTTCTTAGCTTCTGGACCTTCAGAGCTTCTGGTCTTTAGAACTTGAAGTGGTCTGAATCCACATCAGAGCTTATGATCTTCAGAACTTTTGAAGCATATACTACTGTTCAAACAGAACATAGTGAGAGCGAAAGAATTGTGTTGGCTACTATTTTGCCTTGTGCTTCTGATAAGTGTGTATTTAGACCAGAGTTAGAGCCTGTCAATTAAACACTCAGAGAACAATGTTAGAGTACCATAATTGTTCATATACAATAATTAACTTGTAATCATCAAAACATAGAGTTGTACTACAAGACCAAGATTTGGTCTTACACGAATTAACTCCATCATAATGTATTACACAATGAAAAAAAAAATCAATAAGCCCCCCAAGCCAAAAAAGTATAAATAAAACCGTAGATACATTATGGTTTCGGAGTATTCAATTATTTTGAGTTCTTTTGATGAACCGCACAAAAGATAGCATGAGTTTTTATTTCACCGCCGGCAAAAGGTGATCTCCCATTTGGAGCCAATTTGGTAAGTGCATAGAATTTAACTATTTATTCTCATTTATCAATATCAATATCAATATCAATATATATTAGAAAAGAAGAACTTCCATAGTGACGTGTCAGCACCAGATTAATTCTTAGTGACGTGTCAGCACCAGATTAATTCTCATAAAAATTATTCCACGTGTCAATTTGTTAGAGGGTATAATTTTCAATTGATATATGTTTTAATTTTATATATTCTAAACTAATTGATTGATATTATTTTAGAAGATATAATTTTCAATTGATATATGTTTTAATTTTATATATTCTAAAATAATTGATTGATATTATTTTAAAAGATAAGATTTGGTCTTTTAATTTATTTTAAATTTACTTTTAGAATATATTAATTAATTTTTATGGAATTTTCGAATTTTTTATTAATTCGGGATTTTATGAGTTTTTATTGTGATTTGCTAGATTTTGTTAGTTTTTATCTATCTTTATTTAGTACATTTTTTAATATTAGATTTGATTGGGATTTAGGTTGTTTATTTCTTAATTTATCTTATTATTTATTTAATTTTAATTCCAGGAAATATTTTATTTTATTTTATTTTAGATTTATTTTAAGAGTATATTAATTAATTTTTCTTGAATTTTCGGTTTTTTAATTAATTCAGGATTTTATGAGTTTTTATTGTGATTTGCTAGATTTGGTAGTTTTTATCTATGTTTATTTAGTACCTTTTTAAATTTTAGATTTGATTAGGATTTAGGTTGTTTATTTCTTAATTTTATCTTATTATTTATTTAATTTTACTTCTGAGAAATATTTTATTTTATTTTACATTTATTTATAGAGTATAATAATTAATTTTTATTGAATTTTCGGATTTTTAATTAATGCAGGATTTTATGAGTTTTTATTGTAATTTGCTAGATTTTGATAGTTTTTATCTATCTTTATTTATCATTTATTTAATTTTAATTTCATGAAATATTTTATTTTATTTTATGTTAGAGTTATTTTTAGAGTATAAATGAATTTTTATGGTATTTTTATTGAATTTTTATATTTTTATTTAATTAAGGATTTTATGAGTTTTTATTGTGATTTGCTAGATTTTGGTAGTTTTTATCTATCTTTATTTAGTACATTTTTAAAGTTTAGATTTGATTAAGATTTATGTTGTTTATTTCTTGATTTTATCTTAATTTATCTTATTATTTATTTAATGTTAATTCTAAGAAAAGGGAGTTGATTTGGTGCTGAGGGTCCACAAAGTTACCATTGACACGTAGAGATTTGATAGCTGCTATTTCTACCTCTGCCACACGTCGCGATCATGACAGAGGTATGCCATAAGATGATGTTACGTGAAGTAGAGTTGATCATGTTGTGATTGATGGTTTGTGTCATTTCAGTTTATCCTTTGTTCGTAATTTAATCCTCGATTCTTAAATTTCACATATTTTGTGTGTTTCGATCCAAAAGTTTACAAATTTTTGCATATGCAAGGGACCCTTTAACGAATTATTATTGAAGACGTAATGTTTTGATTCTGATGTAATGTTTTTTCTATTGTTCTCCTTCCGCTTTCGTATTTTTTAAACCAGATTTTGGCATAATTAATAGAAATTCACGAAACTTAGAATACTCTGAATTTATATTCATTTCTCAAATTTTTCTCTTTTTTATTCATCATGTTTGAGCTGTGTGTATAAGCATACTATTTGCACTATATGTGAATGATGCACAACTTACTAATTTTATTTTTTTATGATGCACAGGTCAGTCAAATTGATGAAAGCATATGAAGAGCTCATATTTAATCTTCATGAGTATGTTTAGCCCATTCTTAAGGTTGGTTCATGTTTTCCTCAAACTTATCAGTTTTGCATATAATCATGTTTTAGTATGCCAATTGGGTGACTTATCTTACTTTGCTCTATATATTTCCTTAAGTTCAATTTAAATTGATTGTTAGTATAAGTTCATTGGTGAAGTAACCATAATTATTTTGGGTGGGAGAATTATTTTGTTTTTTTCTCACATATATTGATAATTTGTTGGGGTGTGCACATGTGGGGCATTACACCATTTTTTGTTTCTCTTAACTGAAATGTGCCTTTGATTTTTTGTTTCACAAGGGTTCCACCCCAAGATTCACAAATACACTAGATACAATTCATTCACCACAGTCCTTTCAAATTGGTGAAGGAGGGTTTTTTGTTCTTCAAGACTTCATTTTGAGTTTCTGTTTCAATCTTCTTCATGAATTGATTTTGTTCTTCAACTAATTGTAAGACGTCATATGCTTCAAGGATTCCTGCTTTTCTCTTCTTAATCAAAAGCAAAAGGATTGAGGAAAAGAAAATCTTCTGGGGTGCAAAATATTCACTTATTGGATCTGTTTTCAATTTTTTGAGGATTATTTATTTGGACCATGATATCAGGTCGCTGTGCAGCTTGCAAGAACCAGAGAAGGAAGTGCCTTTTAGATTGCATTTCTCTCCTTACTTCACTCCCAATGATCCTCAAAGATATTTGACAGTTCACAGAATCTATGGTGGCAGTAACGTTGGAAGAATGCTTCAGGTAATCAATTCATAAAATTCTATGTAAATATACATATAATCACCATATGATTTCATTTGTTATAAATAAATTTTGTGTCCTTCTAACAAACCCCTTGACGACATATATTAGTGTTACAACCAAAGATTTTTGATGTAACACTACTATATTACGGTGATTTTGGTGCATTTCCTATTCTATCTCATTCTTATGTCTTTTTCTGTTTCATGAGGATTAATCTCTGTATTAAGCTTCTTTTACTATGTTAATTAATCAAGTCAGATTATTTAAGCATAAGTAGAACTGTTTGAAATGTTTTTATTGTACTTTTCCCCTTGACAAGATCCATCTTTTTTTAAAACAAAATTGGTGTTGTGGATTGAAGTGAAAGATTCATGTTTTGATTGTTGGGGCTACTTTTGATTTCAAAGACATGGTGAGCATCTTTAAGGTATCCCAATGGTATGTTTTGTTTCAGAATCCTTCTCCCCACCATCAACCTCTTCGTCCCGCAATATAATATATTCAAACGAACACGCATAATCACATTCATGATTAATTGATGTATCAAATACAATAGACATATTCCCCGTGCAACGCACGGAAAAAAAAAACACTAGTATTTTTATCATTTGAATAAAACTATTGTACTACCCATATATACTTCATGGCTTCAAAACTTCAGACTAAAAAGTTAAAAATATTTTAAATTACTATCACATAAATAATCATACAATTTTATATAATTTTACATTTTTCAGCTAGTTTAACTCACCAAGCGCATAGATCAACAAATACGGGGATGTTCTACCTTAAGCAGAGGTTTCGGGCACTATTTTTAAGATCCCGATCCGGATGCCAAAATCTTACGAGTTTAGGATTCAAGAAAGCCCCAACGATTTGGATCTATTGCCGGATCGGAGAATAGATTAGATCTCATCAGGATCTCCATCCGTGAAGCAAGGATCACTCTGATCCCAACCTGCGATCTTGAAGAGAGAGAGTTTCACACTTGGACTTTTCTAATTTTAGCACATTTCAACGTCCCGTTTCAAAATTTCAAAAAAAAGTGTCCAATTTCAACAAAAACTCATAAAGTGATAAAGGTTTTTTAATAAAAAAATTAAAAGCGACAACCCCTAACTTTTCCTAAGTTTCGAACCATTGAACCAATACAGTGAATATGCACCTTGGATTATGATTCTTGTGTTACGAATTTATTATGTCATTGTGTGTGAAATTTGATGTGAATCATGAGTTAATTTTCTTATATATGTGAAATTTTACGTATATGTAATTTATGAAGTATATATTTACATTTTTATTAGGATCTTAAAGAATCTACAATCCAATCCCGATCCAAGGATTTATGATCTTTTACCCCTAGCCGATCCTAAGAAGGACCCTAATCATGACAACATTGGTTTCGGGTTCAAGCTCCTATAAAAACAACCATTATCTACTAGTTTTATCAAACACTTTTATTTTAATTTGTTAATTTATCAACTTTTAACAATCTTTTCAATTACTTTTACCAAATATGATATTTCTCAATTCTGAGAAATTCTCATGGGATGGTTATTGTTCTTCCTCAAATTCTTCTTGATCCTAAACCGATAGATTTTTTGCAACGAATTTGACATCTCAACATGTGTCGGTTGATCTTCAAAAACAAAGGCGCCTACATTTAATTTTGTTGTTGAAGTCCTTATGTAGTTTGACGGTAAGTATCCACTATATTGATGAGGATTCCTATAACATTTTTCCACACACGACGACAACTAATTGTTCTTCCTTAAATTCTTGGTTCAAGTTGGTGTTTAACAATGCTCAATGTAGCAAGATGGATCTCGAAAGAGCAAGGCGGCACATAACAAGAAGACAGATCCGCCGTGTACTCGACCATTGAGTAATAACTATTATCCTTAGGGAATTGTTATTCAGACCCCCCCCCCCCAACAGCTATTCAGACCCAATGGAAAACCGGAAATCCGAAAATGCCCCTTTCGAACGCACCCTTGTAGTGCGTGTCTATCGCACATACCCATGGAGCGATGTAGACGCACCTTTAACATGCGTTGCGAGCACACGTTCAAGGTGCGATTAAGTAGTGCCAGAGTTGATGTCCCTGTGTCTGACTATACATGGGAAAGACATATATACGCACTTAGTTAACTACGTTAGGCGCGCAGTTACAAAGTGTCTAATATGCGTTGCTCTTTGGAAAGGCGTTACCATCGCACACTGAAAGTGCGTTGGTCACGCAGTCTTAAAGGGCGAGATTATACAAAAACTTGACAGAAACAAACAGAAACAAAAACTCCAACAGAAACAGAAACTTTAACAAAACAGAAACATAAACTTCAACAGAAACATAAATGTTACATTATAATCTATCATTGATACATTACAACTAATATGAAAATTTGCAAATGGCCTACTACAACATCACGAAACTAATCTTCAGCGAGGTTTATGATTCCATCGATCTTATGTATGTCTACATTTGCCTTTCGAAAGAGTTCGTTGAATAGAGCCATGCGATCCAGGTATGGTAGCTACCAACCACGAGCTTCAACAGTACAATGATACATCCATTGTGGATTAACCGTTGGCAAAGGAAAGTCACTTGAAATAAGCACCTACAAAATGATCAATTATATTGTTAAGCATCTCATAAAGTTCATGTAATGTAAGGTAAATTCATACTAAATGTAATATTGATCAGTACCTTCACCCAGTGGTTGTTGTTGACAAGAAGTAAACATATAATCTGGTGCTCTGACGGATGTAGCACTGGACCGGTGAGAGGGAAGTAGGTGGCGCCCCCTCGATTCGACAAGGTCACGAACACAATCTGGTACATCGTAACAACAATGTGACCCATATCCGGCACGCATAACCACTTCTCCTCCGTTGCAAACTCATTTGGAGCAATATGCAAGGCTTGTAGTACTTTTTCGTAATGTATGTTGGTGCCATACATACCATGGTAGACACCTTGCCGTAATCTAAGCTCCTTTATCATGTCTTGTCAAATTTGACGCCAATTTTGTTCTCCCTTACCCATCAAGGAAGAAGTGCATCTATATCCACAATTCCCATCATCTTCAACATTCTGAATGTCAATGACATATTCACGGAGGAATTCGGGCACTTCATGGATGTAGTTGGCCGAGTAAACTTTGCCTTTCAGGTGCTGTGGCGGGAGTTTAGCTGTGTTGCTTGCAATCCTTTTGCTTCTCTTCTTAGGTGCAGATTGCTTCAAAGGAATGCTCTTCCGTTTTACCGACCGGGTCTTACACCCCTTGCCTTGTGGAGCTGATGAGTTGCTAGCTTGCTTTGACCCAGCTATTGCATCAACATTCTCCCAAGATGAAGGAATGCGTCTGCTAGAACACTTAGGTTCATTGGGCCGACCCCTTGTAGGCAACTTGTTTGGAGGAGGACACATAGAAGTCTGATCCGGGTATGCAAACTCCCGAAGCCTCTCTTTGATAGCTTGTCTTCTCGGAACATTAGCTTCTTCAAACATCTTTGCAATGACCTCTAACTCTGTCGCAATGCTCAATCCCAAAACAGGTTGGGATTCATCAGGTGCAGATGTTGATGTAAGCCTCCTCCAATGTTGGTCCACTGCCGTAAATGGAATAGTGGCCATCCTACCAATCTGACATGAACAAGGCAGGCCGTGTGTCCTCCTCATAGTGCAGCCGCATTTTCCAACGCGCGCTTTCTCCTTTGCGATCAACATGAGCGCATATCTTGAGACTACACCACGCAGGTTTTCGTACAACTTCTCCTTAAATGTGTGCTCTCTGATGAAGATACTTGCCTGAAAAGCAACATTAATCCTTGTATGTTGGATCAGTGTGCACCTATGTATAGTTGCCCAAGCCGCACACATGTCACTCTTGCTATCTTTGATGCACGCTTTCAGTTTTGCGTGTGCACCTTCAACCCTGTCCAAAGGTATAACATTAACATTAATACATACTTAACGAAATGTCAGTGTCTAAGAATGTACCTGTTTGTAGTTGTGTTACCCATGTGCATATAACGGTCAATCGCATAAACCACATACTTGTGCTTAAACGACAACCAAGTTTCCTTAATGTAATGCATGAGGTCAGAGTGCACCCCAACAAGTGAACGTAAGGAGTTCATGCTCGCATTAAACTCCTCCGCTGACTCGGCATACATGACTCTATTCCATGCGTCCCCGACATCATCCCACATCTCCTTGTCTTCGATAGTGAGCTTGCACTTTTCCTTCACACACTTAGCAATATGGAATTGGCATAGCAAGTGAGTTGCTGTAGGGAATGTGGTTGTAAATGCGTTCATCAAAGCAGTGTCTTTGTCAGTAACCATGACTTTAGGCATGTCCTCCTCCCTAAGTAGCAACCCCCTTAGTTTTTGAAGTGCCCATGTAACTTCAGGTTCACGCTCATTGCACATGTAGCCAAAACCGATGGTGTATGTGAATCCAACTGATGTCATACCAACCATCTGCAGCCATGGTATCCTATACTTGTTGGTCTTGTACGTGCTATCAAGAAAGACAACAGTAGGAAATTGGTTGAACAGTTGGATGGAAACTGGATGGGCCCAGAATAAGGACCAGATCACTGTGGAACCCTCTTTAGTTCTGGACCAGTGCGTGTACTTGTCTTCCTCCAACAACCTCATCAAGTGTTGCATCTCTGACAATTGTCCCCTCTTGGCCCTAATATGTGTCATCCGCTCATTGTACACTTGCCTTATGGCAGTCAGATTCTAAGGGTTGACATCCTTCAATTCTAGCAACATGTTACCTGGCTTGACTTTATTGTCAACCATTTTACCCACCATATCATTTTATTGACTTGTAAGGCGACCGACATAGGCATGGCCAACCAGAGTCTCGACTGGGGCATGGTTGTGGTCTCCACATACTAAAGTCAACCTCCACAAACCATCTTCTGATGTGTATCTCGCCTTGAGCCTGAACGGACAATCACATTTCTTGGTTCATGTCCCCTTCCGCATCAACACAGGCTTGTACGACTTGTACTTGTCGCTCATCTCGCACACCAAAATAGCCAACTGTCTGCCTTTACTCCCACGACCCTTGCTCCCACAATCAGACCTTCTTATAATGATCACAAAGCCTAGTTGCTTTCCTACATTCTTAGAAATGCACAATGGAAGTGACCAAGTAAAAAAAACGAGCAAAATCAAAATTGTTGATGATTCAAATAAGACATGACAAAAGTCCTCGACCATACAATAAAATGTGAGTATTATTGATAAGAGGTTTTATCCACAAAGCGAAAAAGAACAAAATTGACAACTCTTTTTGGAGGTAAAGCCTTTGGTTTCGACAAAGCAAGTTAAATATGCTTAGGTCGATTATGTAGCCTATTCAAACTGTCAACATGACCTAAAATAAGAGGCCAAACAAATTTGACAGGGTATGAGTCAAATCTATTCCCAATTTACCAATATAGAAAGTAGAATTCCATAATTAAATATTATCAGCAACAAACCAACAGTAAAACTAGGAGTTCAACAGATGCGAACTTGAGATAATCAAAGAATTTAGTTGCAAGTTTCAGAAACATAAAAAAAAGTCAAGATTAGAATACATCCGTCCGAGTAAAACATGTACTCACCATCCCTAATAACCTGCTCATCCCATTGCACTATAGGGCAAACAAGAATTCCACTTCCAATAAGCATCATTTCACCTGCTTGCTTCACTTCCTCAACAGTCACTTTTTTCGCCCTTATCCCTTGAACCTTACCCACCCTCAACAAACACTCAGCAAGGGTTAAAATTCTCTTAGTTGTGCAGCCACTTTGAACTTTGTCAAACTAAGGCACTATAAGTTCCTTCTCTTTAGTGACTAAAGTCACATTCATATTAGGCCCTTCAGCATCAAAACCTTCATCATCAAGCCAAATACTTGCAAAAGCACCAACTTCCTCAACTTCCATCTTTGAGAGCTCATTTGGATGGGGAGGATTAATAGGGATAGATGAAGCTAAGACTTTAACCCCCCTCAATCCATAAGAAAGTTTGCGATCACTTTTGATCTTTGTGTGCATGCTAGCAGAGTTAACACGCACGTCAAGAAAAAAAGTGAACGGAAACTATTCTTATGGATCGAGGGGAGTTAAATTCATAACTTGATCTGTACCTATTAAACATCCTCATCCAAATGTGCTCTCAAAGATGGAAGCTGAGAAAGTTGGTGCTTTTATAGGCATTTGACTTGATGATGAAGGTTTTCTTGCCGAAGGGCCTAATATGAATGTGGATTTTGTCACTAAAGAGAAGGAACATAATGCCTTAGTTTGACAAAGTTCAAAGTGGCTGCACAACTAAGAGAATTTTAACCCTTGCTGAGTGTTTGTTGAGGGTGGGTAAGGTTCAAGGGATAAGGGCGAAAAAAGTGACTGTTGAGGAAGTGAAGCAACCAGGTGAAATGATGCTTATTGGAAGTGGAATTCTTGTTTGCCCTATAGTGCAGTAGGATGAGCAGGTTATTAGGGATGGTGAGTACTTGCTTTACTCGAACGGATGTAATCTAATCTTGACTTGTTTTTATGTTTCTGAAAACTGCAACTAAATTCTTTGATTATCTCAAGTTCGCATCTGTTGAACTCCTAGTTTTACTGTTGGTTTGTTGCTTATAATATTTAATTTTGGAATTCTACTTTCTATATTGGTAAATTGGGAATAGATTCTACTCATACCCTGTCAAATTTGTTTGGCCTCTTATTTTAGGTCGTGTTGACAGTTTGATCAGGCTACATAATCGTCCTAAGCATATTAATCTTGCTTTGTCTAAACCAAACGCTTAACCTCCAAAAAAGATTATCAATTATGTTCTTTTTTCCCTTTGTGGATGAAACCTCTTCTGAAGAATGCTCACGGTTTGTTGTTTGGTCGAGGAATTTTGTCAGGCCATATTTGAATCATCGACAGTTTTCATTTTGCTGGTTTTATTTAGTTGGTTACTTCCATTGTGCATTTATGGTAGGTATATAAGGCCTTTTAACATGGACAATCTTGATTTATTGTTTGTTTGACACATTGTAAACATGATATTGTTATCATTAATAGATTGAACGTTATCTAATTTACGTTTTTATGACCTGATTGATCTCAATTTGCCATTCCTTGTAGGCAAAGGAGGCCCTATAACTCAAGCTCTCTTAAATCTGGTTGTTGAGGACATGGAATCAGGCCCCCTACTTTTCGTACATCTTTCGTTATTGACCCAACATTAGATGGTGATGATTCAATAGTAGTGTTGAATCTTGTGATCTTCAAGGACCTTACTCCTGCAGGAATGCCAACCAACTTAATTGCTCATTGGTTTGTAAAGCTTGAAATGTTGTCAGAATCTTTTTTGAGGGAATGTAGTTTTCTAATGTCCTTTTGTTTTCTCATGATCTAGCCTTTTTGAAGCTTGGTAGTTTATAGTGGAAAATGTTATCCTTTGGCACACCATTCCAAAGAGAGTTAACACGCACGTCAAGACAAAAAGGTCGTATATATCTACAAGAAATGCACAATGGAAGTAACCAAGTATATAAAACCAGCAAAATCAAAATTGTTGATGATTCAAATATGACATGACAAATGACCTCGACCATACAATAAAATGTGAGAATTCTTGATAAGAGGTTTTATCCACAAAGGGAAAAAGAACAAAATTGACAACTTTTTTTTGGAGGTAAATCCTTTGGTTTCGACAAAGCAAGTTAAATATGCTTAGGACGATAATTAAGCCTATTCAAACTGTCAGCATGACCTAAAATAAGAGGCCAAACAAATTTGACAGGGTATGAGTAGAATCTATTCCCATTTTAGGAATATAGAAAGTAGAATTCCATAATTAAATATTATCAGCAACGAATCAATGTAAGATCAAGATTTGGTCATGTGGTACAACTCTATGTTTTGATGATAACAAGTATTTATTTGTGGATGAACAACTATGATACTCTAATGTTTGTCTTGAGTGTTTTGACAAACAGGTTCTGATTCTGACATCAGAAGTTCTGAGGATCAGAAGATCTGAAGATCAGAGGATCTGAAGATCAGAGGATCTGAAGATCAGAGGATCAGAGGATCAGAAGATCTGAGGATCAGAAGATCTGAAGACCAGAAGCTCTGAGGGACCAGAGGCTCTGAAGGTCCAGAAGCTCTGAAGGTTCAGAAGCAGAAGTAACGAAGGTCAGAGGATCCAAGCATCCCTCTGACTCTGATCACCAAGCTTCACAAGTTTCAACACGAAGCATAACTCTGATCAGAAGTCAATGGTTAAAGGCAAAGGTCTCTATCGAGAAGTACAAGAGCAGTGTACTATTCTGAAAAGCCTACCTACCAAGGTTCAGCCACAGCAGGTTCTGGAAGTTCCAGAAATGCCCTCCAACGGTCATATTCTTTCAACAGAAATATCCTTTGCACCTTGGACTATAAAAGGCTGAAGAAAAGAAGAAAGATCAAGAGCGAGAGAAAACAAAGAGCTGCAATACAAGAGAAGATTCAAGCCTCTACTTTCTTCATCTGTTCTTATTTAGTTTACACTCAGCTTATTTAGAAGCAAACCTTTGTAAACACCAACCTCAAACAGTTGTTTGATTTTCCTTAAGGGACCGGGTAGGTCAGTATCCTTAAGAAGACTAAGAGAGTGAATCTTAGTGGTGATTCCTTTAGGAGATCAAGGTTGATCAGATCCTAGAGAAGACTAAGAGAGTGAATCTTAGTGATAGCTAAGTCAGTGTATTGTTAGTCACTTGTAGGTTTCAAGTGCAGTTGTAACAATTATCTGATTAGTGGATTGCCTTCATTCTAAGAAGGAAGAAATCACCTTAACGGGTGGACTGGATTAGCTTGAGGGATTTATCAAGTGAACCAGGATAAAATACTTGTGTGCTTCTCTCTTCTCTCTATCTTTATCCGCTGCACCATATATCTTAGAGAAACCGAAAAGATTTACTTTAAATCTTAAGGGGAAAGTTTTTATATTGAAAACGCTATTCAACCCCCCCCCTTTCTAGTCGTTTTTCACACCTTCAATTGGTATCAGAGCGCAAGTTCTGATTACCACACTTAACAGTGTTCAGTAGATCCGGGCCAGTGTGAAAAACTCATGGATTCCACCACTACTACAAGCAAATATCAATACAGTGCAAGACCACCTATCTTTGATGGTCAGAGATTTGATTTCTGGAAAGATAGAATCAAAAGCTTCTTTCTTGGCTTTGATCCTGATCTTTGGGATTTTGTTGTTGATGGCTACACCCCTCCTGTCGATGAACATGGTGTAAAGATCCCAAGGGTGAAGATGAGTGAAGATCAAAAGAAGGAATTCAGAGATCATCACAGATCAAGATCTATTCTGCAAAGTGCCATTTCATATGAAGAATATGAGAAAATTACTGATCGTGATTCCGCCAAGGGCATCTTTGAATCCTTGCAGATGTCTCATGAAGGAAACAAGAAAGTGAAAGAGACAAAGGCGTTGTCTCTAATCAAGAAGTATGAATCCTTCCAAATGGAACCTGACGAATCCATTGAAGATATGTTCTCCAGATTTCAGATGCTCGTAGCTGGAATAAGACCTCTCAACAAAAGCTACACTACAAAAGATAATGTCATAAGGGTCATCAGAAGTCTTCCTGAAAGCTGGATGCCTTTAGTGACTTCAATAGAGCTTACAAGAGATGTTGAGCATATGAGTTTAGAAGAACTCATCAGCATACTGAAGTGTCATGAACTAAAGCGTGCTGAACATCAAGATCACAAGAAGAAGTCTATTGCCTTGAAATCCAAATCTGAAAAGGCTAAGGCTCTCCAAGCAGCAGCAGAAGAATCTGAAGAAGCATCAGAAGATTCTGATGAAAATGAGCTGACTCTGATATCCAGAAAGTTCAACTGCATCTGGAAGCACAGGCAGAGCAAATACAAAGGTTCATCAAAGGACGAAAAGTCAAAGAAGCATTTCAAACCAAAGAAAAGTCTGATGGTGACTTTTGATGAATCAGAATCAGAGGATGTTGACTCTGATGGTGAAGTCCAAGGACTCATAGCTATTGTCAAAGACAAAGGAGCAGAGTCAAAGGAAGCTGTTGACTCTGACTCAGAATCAGAAGGAGATCCAGACTCTGACGATGAAAATGAGGTATTTGATTCTTTCTCAACTTCTGAACTCAAAGATGCTTTGTCTGAAATTATGGATAAATATAACTCTCTCTTGACTAAGCATAAAAGGTTGAAAAAGAATTTCTCTGCTGCCTCTGAAACTTCTGTTGAACATGAGAAAATCATATCTGATTTGAAAAATGATAACCATGCTTTAGTTAATTCTAACTCTGTGCTTAAGAATCAAATTGCTAAGTTAGAAGAAGTTGTTGCATGTGATGCCTCTGATTGTAGAAATGAATCTAAGTATGAAAAGTCTTTTCAAAGATTCCTAGCTAAAAGCGTGGATAGAAGCTTAATGGCTTCAATGATCTATGGCGTAAGCAGAAATGGAATGCATGGCATTGGCTATTCTAAACCAATTAGAAATGAGCTTTCTGTGTCTAAAGCTAAATCCTTGTATGAATGCTTTGTTCCCTCTGGTACCATATTGCCTGACCCTGTACCTGCTAAAGCTGCTAAACCTCCTCTTATAAAAGGATCTTTCTCCATGTCTAAATATCATGCAAAAATTCCTGTATATTATCCTGTTGAAAGACCCAAAGTTGTCAGAACTTCTGGGCTAACTAACAAGAAAGGACCCAGAAAGTGGGTACCTAGGGATAAGATTATATATGTTGCAGATATCTTCAATAGGTCCATCGAAACTCCAACCATGGAACCTGGACAGTGGATGCAGGCAACACATGACGGGAGAAAGGCATATGTCCCAAGATCCAAAACTTGAACCTGAAGGTGAAGTTAATCTTGGAGGCATCAGTAGAGTAAGATTTGGTCAAGTCAAAGCTAGCTGAAAAAGCTTGTAGAGATGAGCATGACTGTTTCAGAAAGAAACAAAGACTCAGAACTTGACGAACCAGAAGCAACAACATCAGAAGATGCTACTACAACTTCTGACTTGCGTCATCAGAAGAAGAGTAGGTTCCTAGCTTCTCATTCTGAAGCATCTGAAGATGGAATTTTGTCCAGAACGGAGATGTCACCAGAACCACACTTCTGCTCTCATCAGAAGATACACTAATCAGCAGCCAAGTATCCCTTGGTATTCCTTCTGAGGGGGAGTATTTCGTCTTATGCTCTTACTATTTTTTTCCCACCTTCATTCTTTTTGCTTATGACAAAAAGGGGGAGAACTTATAGTATCTTGACAACTCCTATATTATTAAGCTCAGAATCTAGATATTACTAACGTTGATATTAAGTATTAGATTCAGGGGGAGCTTAGCTCAGAATCAAGCACGAGTCTTGGATTCAGAAGGAGCAAAATAAACTATACACATCAGGATAAGTTTTAACTCTGATACCTTATACTCTGAGTGTATTCAGTTTATTTGTTTAGAGTTGTTCATCAAAATACATGGTTTTGTCATCATCAAAAAGGGGGAGATTGTAAGATCAAGATTTGGTCATGTGGTACAACTCTATGTTTTGATGATAACAAGTATTTATTTGTGGATGAACAACTATGATACTCTAATGTTTGTCTTGAGTGTTTTGACAAACAGGTTCTGATTCTGACATCAGAAGTTCTGAGGATCAGAAGATCTGAAGATCAGAGGATCTGAAGATCAGAGGATCAGAGGATCAGAGGATCAGAAGATCTGAGGATCAGAAGATCTGAAGACCAGAAGCTCTGAGGGACCAGAGGCTCTGAAGGTCCAGAAGCTCTGAAGGTTCAGAAGCAGAAGTAACGAAGGTCAGAGGATCCAAGCATCCCTCTGACTCTGATCACCAAGCTTCACAAGTTTCAACACGAAGCATAACTCTGATCAGAAGTCAATGGTTAAAGGCAAAGGTCTCTATCGAGAAGTACAAGAGCAGTGTACTATTCTGAAAAGCCTACCTACCAAGGTTCAGCCACAGCAGGTTCTGGAAGTTCCAGAAATGCCCTCCAACGGTCATATTCTTTCAACAGAAATATCCTTTGCACCTTGGACTATAAAAGGCTGAAGAAAAGAAGAAAGATCAAGAGCGAGAGAAAACAAAGAGCTGCAATACAAGAGAAGATTCAAGCCTCTACTTTCTTCATCTGTTCTTATTTAGTTTACACTCAGCTTATTTAGAAGCAAACCTTTGTAAACACCAACCTCAAACAGTTGTTTGATTTTCCTTAAGGGACCGGGTAGGTCAGTATCCTTAAGAAGACTAAGAGAGTGAATCTTAGTGGTGATTCCTTTAGGAGATCAAGGTTGATCGGATCCTAGAGAAGACTAAGAGAGTGAATCTTAGTGATAGCTAAGTCAGTGTATTGTTAGTCACTTGTAGGTTTCAAGTGCAGTTGTAACAATTATCTGATTAGTGGATTGCCTTCATTCTAAGAAGGAAGAAATCACCTTAACGGGTGGACTGGATTAGCTTGAGGGATTTATCAAGTGAACCAGGATAAAATACTTGTGTGCTTCTCTCTTCTCTCTATCTTTATCCGCTGCACCATCTATCTTAGAGAAACCGAAAAGATTTACTTTAAATCTTAAGGGGAAAGTTTTTATATTGAAAACGCTATTCAACCCCCCCCCCTTTCTAGTCGTTTTTCACACCTTCAATCAACAGTAAAACTAGGAGTTCAACAGATGCGAAATTGAGATAATCAAAGAATTTAGTTGCAGTTTTCAGAAACATAAAAACAAGTCAAGATTAGAATACATCCGTTCGAGTAAAACATGTACTCACCATCCCTAATAACCTGCTCATCCCACTGCACTATAGGGCAAACAAGAATTCCACTTCCGATGAGCATCATTTCACCTGCTTGCTTCCCTTCCTCAACAGTCACTTTTTTTGTCCTAATCCCTTGTACCTTACCCTCCCTCAACAAACACTCAGCAAGGGTTAAAATTCTCTTAGTTGTGCAGCCACTTTGAACTTTGTCAAACTAAGGCACTATAAGTTCCTTCTCTTTACTGACTAAAGTCACATTCATATTAGGCCCTTCAGCAACAAAACCTTCATCATCAAGCCAAATACTTGCAAAAGCACCAACTTCCTCAATTTCCATCTTTGAGAGCACATTTGGACGGGGAGGATTAATAGGGACAGATGAAGCTATGACTTTAACTCACCTCAATCCATAAGAAAGTTTGCGTTTCGTTTTGATCTTTGTGTGCATGCTAGCAGGGTTAACACGCACGTCAAGACAAAAAGTGAACGGAAACTTTTCTTATGGATCGAGGGGAGTTAAATTCATAACTTGATCTGTACCTATTAAACATCCTCATCCAAATGTGCTCTCAAAGATGGAAGCTGAGGAAGTTGGTGCTTTTGCAGGCATTTGGCTTGATGATGAAGGTTTTGTTGCCGAAGGGCTAATATGAATGTGGATTTTGTCACTAAAGAGAAGGAACTCATAATGCCTTAGTTTGACAAAGTTCAAAGTGGCTGCACAACTAAGAGAATTTTAAGCCTTGCTGAGTGTTTGTTGAGGGAGGGTAAGGTTCAAGGGATTAGGACAAAAAAAGTGACTGTTGAGGATGGGAAGCAAGCAGGTGAAATGATGCTGATTGGAAGTGGAATTCTTGTTTGCCCTATAGTGCAGTGGGATGAGCAGGTTATTAGGGATGGTGAGTAAATGTTTTACTCGGACGGATGTATTCTAATCTTGACTTGTTTTTCTGTTTCTGAAAACTGGAACTAAATACTTGATTCTCTCAAGTTCGCATATGTTGAACTCCTATTTTTACTGCTGGTTTGTTGCTGATAATATCTAATTATGGAATTCTACTTTCTATATTTGGTAAACTAGGAATAGATTTGACTCATACCCTGTCAAATTTGTTTGGCCTCTTATTTTAGGTCATGTTGACAGTTTGATCAGGCTACATAATCGTCCTAAGCATATTTAACTTGCTTTGTCGAAACCAAACGCTTTACCTCCAAAAAAGATTATCAATTCTGTTCTTTTTTCCCTTTGTGGATGAAACCTCTTATGGAGAATGCTCACGGTTTGTTGTTTGGTCGAGGAATTTTGTCAGGCCATATTTGAATCATCGACAGTTTTGATTTTGCTGGTTTTATTTAGTTGGTTACTTCCATTGTGCATTTATGGTAGGTATATAAGGCCTTTTAACATGGGCTATCTTGATTTATTGTTTGTTTGACACATTGTAAACATGATATTGTTATCATTAATAGATTGAACGTTATCTAATTTACGTTTTTATGACCTGATTGATCTCATTTTGCCATTCCTTGTAGGCAAAGGAGGCCCTATAACTCAGGCTCTCTTAAATCTGGTTGCTAAGGACATGAAATCAGGCCCCCTACTTTTCGTACATCTTTCGTTATTGACCCAACATTAGATGGTGATGATTCATTAGTAGTGTTGAATCTTGTGATCTTCAAGGACCTTACTCCTGTAGGAATGCCAACCAACTTAATTGCTCATTGGTTTGTAAAGCTTGAAATGTTGTCAGAATCGTTTTTTAGGGAATGTAGTTTTCTAATGTCCTTTTGTTTTCTCATGATCTAGTCTTTTTGAAACTTGGTAGTTTATAGTGGAAAATGTTATACTTTGGCACACCACTCCAAAGAGAGTTAACACGCACGTCAAGTCAAAAAGGCCGTATATATCTACAAGAAATGCACAATGGAAGTAACCAAGTATATAAAACCAGCAAAATCAAAATTGTTGATGATTCAAATATGACATGACAAAAGTCCTCAACCATACAATAAAATGTGAGAGTTAACACGCACGTCAAGATAAAAAGTGAACATAAACTTTTCTTATGGATTGAGTGGAGTTCAAGTCATAACTTCATCTGTCGCTTTTAAAAATCTTCATCCAAATGTGTTGTCAAATAAGGAGGCTGAAGAAATTGGTGCTTTTGCAAGCATTTGACTTGATGATGGAGGTTTTGTTGCTTAAGGAACTCATAATGCCTTACTTTGAAAAAATTTTAAGTGGCTGCATATTAAAGAGAGTTTTAACTCTTGCTGAGTGTTTGTTGAGGGAGGGTAAGGTTCAAGGGATAAGGAGGAAAATCGTGATTGTTGAGGAAGGGAAGCAAGCAGATGAAATGATGCTTATTGGAAGTGGAATTCTTGTTTGCCCTATATGGCAGTGGGATAAGCATGATATTGGAGATGTTGAGTACTTGTTTTACTTGGACGGATGTATTTTTTTCATGACTTGTTTTAATGTTTCCTAAAACTGCAACTAAATTCTTTCATTCTCTCAAGTTCCCATCTGTTGAACCCCTAGTTTTACTGCTGGTTTGTTGCTGATATTATTTAATTATGGATTTCTGCTTTCTATATTGGTAAATTGGGAATAGAATTGACTCCTACCCTTGCAAATTTGTTTGGCCTCTTATTTTAGGTCATGTTAACAGTTTGATCATGCTACATAATCGTCCTTGGCATATTCGGTTTCGTCTAATTAAGTATGCAAATCCGGTTAGTTTTTTTAATGTTTATTTAACCCAAAAAGAAAATGTTTTTGATTTTTTTATTATTTGATTTTTATGTGTTTGATTTAATTAATTTAAAATAGAATTATTTGCAAATTTGGTTTGACGATTGTAGGTGCCCGCTCCAACGTATCCCTCAAGTGCAATGGAAAATTCAAAGCCACGCAGTTCTCGCGAAAAAAGGAGTTGATGGGCCTGTTTGATCGTGTTTTCAATTTTTTGTTTCCAAAACTGTTTTGTAAAACATATTCTGAAAACTATTTTTTAGAATAAGAAAAAAAAAACTTGTTTGGTACTATGATTTTCCAAACAATTTTGGAAATAAAAGAACAAAAATACTTGTTCGATAAATTTGTTCTAAAAACATGTTTTAAAAACAAAAAAGCAGAAAACTTGTTTAGTTGTATGATAAATTATTGATATTAAGGGCTTGTTTGGTTGCAGTTTTGTTTTCGGTTTTACAAACAATTTTCATAAACAATTTTTAAAAACAGTTTTTCTAAGAAGAAAACAGGTTGAATGACATGTTTTCAAACATTTAGAAAACTGATATCTGAAAATTAAAAACTGAAACTGAATACATCTTTTAGCTGTTTTGGTATTTTAGTTTTAAAAACTGAAAATGAGAACTGTTTTCAAAAACAGTTTTTGTAAACAGGTCATACTCCCTCCGGTCCTATTTATAAGCATGAAAGAGAAGAAAAATCTTGGTTCTTTTTATAAGAACCAAATGAAAGTTTGAGCTATATTAATTAATTTTTTCCAATGATGCCCTTATTAATTCTAACTTGTAAAATGTGTCTCATTAATTATTCTCTCTCTTTTCCACTTTCTAACACTAATAACAAAGGGTAATTTTGGAAGTTCATTTTAATTTAAGACAAATTTAATGCATTTTATCTAGTTTAACTACATTTCTTAAACTATGTGAATTTTTTTTTGTTGCTTATAAATAAGACCGGAGGGAGTACCAAACAGGGGTCATACCAAACAGGTTTTAAATTTTTAAAAACTGAAAACTTTTGAAAACAGGAAACAAATAGGCCCTAATTTATTCACTTAAATTCATTTGTACCATAAGATTTTCTTGTATAATTCTTTCGTATTTTATTGATTTTTTGTGGTAAAAAGATTTGGGTTTTTAGCGTTATTTTTCATGAAAAAATGGATTTTTATTTATATAAAAAACTTTATCATAAGAATTTCGTCATATATTTTTAATTATTTATGAAAAATAGTTATGATAAAGTTGTCCACGCTATTATACTTCTTCAAATATTATACATTCATATTGATGAAAATAAGCTAAAAGAATAAGTATTAGGTGACATGACACACTAAGTTTGCCGTCATGCTTTACTGTTACACAAGAAGGATAAAGTAAAGTTCGAAATGGTCTTAACTCCAAATGTTTGTCTGCAACGAGATGATTAATTACCTAAAAATAGAAAAGGTTATACTTTGGCCACTGTTTTATGCTTGCAGAGCAGTGGAACCCTATTCGTATGCTTCCGGTGAGAAAAATAAAAAATAAGGTAGTGAGAGCAAATTGCTGCGACACGTAGGGGTGGAAATAAGTTAGGCTGGGTTAGGCTTTGCGAGGCTTAGGTCTGGCCTACATTCAGAACTTACGGCCAAAGCCTTGGCATGTGGCCTTTCATAGGCCAAATTTTAAGGCTCGGTCTGGTTTTCTATGAGGTATGGCCTGGCCTACAAGTCTGTTTGAAAGTCTACTTACCTATAAATAACCTCTTAAAGAGGCTAATGGACCTTGAGACTAATAGGTCGTGAGATAATAGGGCAGCAGACTTATATGCGCCTTGACAACTATCATTGAATTTCTATTTTGAATATTGGAAAATTCAGTTAAAAAACTCATCATCGACAATACTAAAATGATTTCTTCTTAGGAGAGAACATTTTTAATTTAGGTTTTCATTTTAGTATTTCTTCTCTTTTAGTTTTTTTTGTACTTTTTAGACATGATATTAAATTTATTAATTTTTTTTGTTACAATTAAATTTATTAATATATTCGAATAATATATTTATTAAATTATAAAAAAATTAATAGATCGCCGGCCTTTCAGGCCTAATAGCCTTTCTTGTAAGCCTAGGTCTAGCATTTTTAGCTAATCAAGCTTTTCAAAAAGCCTAAGCATGCCCTTTTTAACAAATAAGCCTAGCGCAGGCCTGACCTTTGGTAGGCTAAGCCGTAGGCCCCTAACGAGCCGCCTGACCTATTTTCACCCCTAGTGATAAGCAGGAGAGCTCTACGTGGCGCTGAGAAAAAAATAGTCCCACATCGACGAGCTACATCTTGTTTCCTTATTTTTCTTATTTTAATGGTATTGCGTCTATAGTTCCTTATAATTGCATAAGTTCCATTAATGAGAGAAAAGAAAATAGGTTGTTCTCCATGTCTTCCCTATTCCCAAAACAGAAATAGAAGTATAGAACATCTTAATCAAACACGTTTTTTTTATTTTACAAAATGTTTAGGGTTCCATTTACTATAAGAATAACTCTCCAAAGTTACTCATAAGTCCTAATCCTAACCATAAATTTTATAAAAAACTAGTGGCCATGATTAATAATTATTAACCCTCATGTGGCTTCCTTTTCTTTCTCGTTCTGCAGTCTGTCACCTAAATCCAATCAATTTATCCCCAAATTCCTCGTAATACATTGGCAAGAAATCTCAATGCTCAATCAAAGAACCCAATTGCTACATTAAAAGTATGTATGGTACCAAAAAACCAATTGCTACAATATTTATATTGTTTTATATAAATATTAAATTTTTTGGCTAAGATAATATTTTTACATGTTCACTTATGAAGGTTGTCCTCAAGGTTTTTTGTGATTAATATTATCCTTTATCTTTAAAAAACATATTCACTTATGAATAATTTGTATATACTAAATGCAAAATTTACGCATTACAAATTTTTTTTTTTGGTATATTGGAGGGGCAACAAACATATTCACGTGTTTTGATTGAAAACATAGAAAATGATAATTTTTTGTTTCCAGATTTCCACTTAGTTTAGAAAATATTTTCAAAATGTGAAGTAAACATGTTTTCTCTACTGTTTTCCATTTTCTATGAAAATAAAAATAGAAAATGATCAAACTAAACATGCCCTAAATTTCGTCCCTTGGTTTTCAGATTTTTGTTATGGTGTTTGTATGCCCTTTTTGATCCCGTCAAACATGTACTAGTAAATCAATTACCTCTTCTTTGAATTATTAGCAGATCGATAGCAATTTTTGTTGATTCATCACAATTTTTTATTATCCTGTCAAATTACTGGAATTTGGTTTGGAATTTTGTATCACTTTTAGGTTATGATTACAAAGCAATTTCTTTTTTCTAACAAAATTGATGTCAACAAAATACCAAATAGAAGGAGAAAATATTTGAAAATCATGCTTTCTCAGCATGAATGGATTTGTCGATATTTCAAAGGAGTTAATCCCTCCAACGTGATGTGATTTCAAAGGGAAGTAGTGGTGGTTTTCAGAAATCACAAATTATTTTTTGACAGGACAGAAATCACAAATTTGCAGAAAGAGTGTAAAATTGTCACGTGGGGGTTAATAATTATTAATCATGGCCACTCATTTTTTTATGAAATGAATGGTTAGAATTATGAGTAACTTTGGAGAGTTACTCTTGGATAAGATTTTATGTTTGATTTATTTTATTTGAAACTAAACTAAACTAATAAAGAGTCCAATTCACAAAAAGAAACTGGGCCACGCTCAAACCAAATCAAAGCATAAAGGAAAAGGGAGAGATACATACGGTGGTTAATCGTAACGGCAACGGCGTGAGGAGGAGTCCATGGCGGTACATGAGGGTTGTTGACTTGTTGGTACCGGTGGCAGTGTGATGGGAGGAGACATAGCAATGGCGGCGCGATGGTGGTGTGACGGAGGTCTCACCAGCAGTATCTACGGCGCGGCGACAGGGCAGGGCTCACGGTGGCGGTGGCAATTTGCGTGGAGATTCGGAGGTGGCGCGAGTGGTGCGACACAATGTTGATGAGGCAGATTCAGAGTGACCCGGCGATGGAGAGGTTGGCTACGGTGGTGGTTTCTGGTGAATGGGTTTTCTTTCACCCTCCTCTCTGATTGATTGTGTTTTGGGTTCTGTGTGGTGCGTGATGTTGGGTTTTTGTTCCTATTTTCATCTTTTCCTTCTGGTTATGGTGATTGGGGAATGGCTGTGGCGATTGACAGGGAGAAGAGGTGGCGGTTTGGGGGGTTCGGTGCCTGGGTTTGACGGCAAGGGAAAGTTGGGTTATGGCTGAAGTTATGGGTTTCGAAGGTTGGAGTTTGGGTTTATGGTGGCTGGTGCGGTGGTTGTTAAGGTGATCCAGAGGTTGTGGTTGCAGGGCTTGGTCCTTTTATTTTTGGAGGAAGAAGAAGAAAATGAGGTGGTCTCAAAGAAATCAGAGAAAAGCTTGAAGAAGAAGATGAAAATTTTCTGTATATTGAATTGAATGATTTTTTCTTACACTGGAATGAGAAGGTAAAGTTATGAGTAAAATACACTCACCCCCTCAAGGTTTGCCAGAATGACACTCCACCCCATTCTTTTTTTAAATTTACACTCCACCCCATTTTTTATAAAGGCAAAATTTAGTGACGAAAACAAATTCGTCACTAATAAAAAATAATTACTAATTAGTTAAAATTTAAATAAGTTTAATGCATATACACTATCATACATTAATTTATGAAAATAATTTTACTGAATTAAATTTAAAAAAACAATCCACTCTGTCTGTTAAGTCCACGTCCCATCTGTCTCCAAATCATATTTCTCACCACAAACGGTCACCACCAAGCCTTTGCTCCCTTTAACACGACGGCCACTGTCCCAGAATGTGAAACCCCATGACACCACCATGCATCAAAGTTTTGTTGCGACCTGAACCACAGAACATGAATCGCACATTCCCAAAGCTATATGTTCAACTACTTTTTGTGAACTTCACCCCCTTTAAGTTGCAAGCGAACGCTCTGTTGGTTTAAGATGTCGTTGGATTTTGTTAAAAAAGGTGCTCCACCGCATCGTTGGGTTCTAATAACCTCCGATCCACTTCATATTTCTTAATTTTGTTTCTCTATTTTCTTCACCCATTTGTCTTGCTTTTTGGGTCTACAATCCAATTTTCAAAATTTGAGGTATAAAGAGATTATTTTGATTAAAATTGAATTATTACCAAATATGAAAACACAAGCATGTTTCCCTATGTTCGAGATATGGTTTGTAAACCGGTCGGGTGTGCTATTGCAGAATTTGCATTTTGAATTTAAGGAGGAAGACCGCGATTGAGAGAATGAGGAGGACTGTGATGTTTTCATTTTTAAATTTATTGGATTATATTGAAAATATTTTTTGAAATAATTGATTAACAATTTAAATAATAACTAATTATTAATGAAGAATATTTTTCGTCACTAAATTTGCATCTATATAAAATGGGGTGGGGTGTAGATTTTAGACAAGAATGAGGTGGAATGTAATTCTAACAAACCTTGAGAGGGGTGAGTGTACTTTACTCTAAAGCTATTTATAACAAAGCTTAACATAACAAACTTGTAACTAACTCTCTAATTCTGTTATAACTCTCTAACCACTTGCCAGCTCAGCTATTAAGCACTAACTGCTAACATTTACAATCAAGTCCCTATGCTTCGTTTCTACTCAGAACTGGTCCTTGAACTCTTATATTTTTACACCCTCCCACAAGCTGGAGGTTGAAAAATGTTTATCATGGCCAGCTTGGTGATAAACCCTTGAAAAACCCGAGGCTGAAGTGCTTTTGTGAAAATATCTGCAACTTGAAGTGTTGTAGGAATAGGTAAAAGCTTGAGAACTCCAGCTTGCAGTTTCTCTCTAACTACATGGCAATCAATCTCCAAATGCTTCGTCCTCTCATGAAAAACCGGGTTGGAAGCTATGTAAAGTGCACTCTGGTTGTCACAAAACAAAGCAGGTGACTTGGTGCACTTGATTCTTAGATCTTGAAGTAGATATAACAACCATTGAAGTTCACAAGTGGCATAAGCAAGTGCCCTGTATTCTGCTTCACTTGAGGAACGAGACACAGTGGTTTGTTTCTTTGCTTTCCAAGATATTAAGGATCTGCCAAGATAAAAACAGTACCCTGAAATTGATCTCCTTGTATCTGAGCACCCTGCCCAATCAGCATCTGAATATCCTTGAATACTCAAGGGAGAATTCCTCGGAAATAAGAGACCTAAACCTGGTGAACCTTTTAAGTAACTCAGGACTCTTTGTGCTGCTTTGTAGTGCACATCCATGGGATTAATCATGAACTGACTGAGTTGCTGTGTAGCATATGAGATATCAGGTCTAGTAGTAGTAAGGTACAACAATCTACCTACTAGTCTTCTATAGGCTGCTGGATCATCAAATGGTTTGCCTTGAGTAAGACTCAACTTAATAGAAGGATCAAGAGGAGTGGAAACTGGTTGACTTCCCAAAGTTCCTGTCTCCTGAAGTAAATCTAGACAATATTTTCTCTAACAAAGAGAAATTCCTGAGGTTGAATGTGCAACTTCAAGACCAAGAAAATATTTCAATACTCCCACATCTTTGATTCCAAATGCCTGATGAAGTGAATTCTTAACTGATTGAAACTCAGTCATGGTATTGCCAAAGAGAATCACATCATCTACATAGACAAGTAAACCAGTGAAATTTGTGTCTTGAAATTTAACAAAGAGAGAATGGTCAGAAGCTTTTGAGTGAACCCAAGAGCCTTCAAATGTGATGACAGCTTCTCATACCACTTTCTACTGGCTTGCTTGAGCCCATAAAGTGATTTTAATAACTTGCAGGCCTGATTTGGTTTCTCTGAAGTGACCCCTGCAGGTATACTCATGTAAACATCCTCATCTAGTGTGCCATGCAAGAAAGCATTATCTACATCCAGTTGATGTAGATGCCAGTTTTGTGCTGCAGCCAAAGCCAAAACCACTCTTATTGTTGTCATCTTTGCTACTGGAGAAAATGTGTCAAAATAATCCAGACCTTCAATCTGATTGTACCCTTTTGCAACTAGTCTAGCTTTATATCTAGCTAGACTTCCATCTGCATTCCTCTTTATTCTATATACCCACTTGTTACCTATAGGTTTTATTCCTTTAGGCAAGTTCACAATCTGCCAAGTTTCATTCTTCTCAAGAGCCTTGATTTCTGCTTGCATTGCTTGTTGCCAGTGCAAATGCTTAGATGCCTCTGAAAAGGAAGTGGGCTCTTGATCCAGGGATATGTTCAGAGCATAGGCTTTGTGTGCAGTGGACAATTTATCATGTGAATAGTAATGAGTGATACTATGTGCTGTGCTACTGCGAGTAGGCAAAGCATTATATTGAAAACTTTCAAGATAAGCAGGTCTCTTTAGTGGTCTAGTGGACTTTCTCACTGATGTAGGAGTTTGATCAGTCACAGAATTAGGTAGATCAATAACCACTTCATCACCCTGGTTAGTATCAAAAACTGCTGGTGTAGTTGTGACTTCCACTTCATCACCCTGATTAGTATCAAAAACTGTTGGTGTAGCTGTGACTTCACTTTGTGTGTTTTCTGCTGGTGTAGAAACATCTTGTGTGTCTATACCTTCACCTTTTTCATTGACAGTTTCACCTTGTGATTGAAGGTCAAGACAAGACCAAGATGACATGCTTGAACTCTTATATGGCAAAACATGTTCATGAAATATGACATCTCTAGAAATAAAAATTTCTTGTGATGTAAGATCCATTAACACAAATCCCTTGGTGCCCTGCTTATGTCCCAGAAAAACACACCTTCTGGCTCTAGGATCCAACTTAGACCTGTTAGCTACTAGTGTATTAGCAAAACAAAGAGATCCAAAAACTCTCATCATTCCCAGATCTGCTTTCTCCTGATACAGTAGCTCATAAGGTGATTTATTTTTCAGTAGCCTACTTGGTATCATGTTCATAAGAAAAACTGCATGTAGAACTGCATAGGACCACATTCTTTTAGGTAGCTTTGACTGAAACAATAGTGCTCTGGCTATGTTCAAAATATGTTGATGCTTCCTCTCAACCCTCCCATTCTGCTGAGGTGTGTAGACACAAGATCTTTGGTGAATAATACCCTGAGCAGAATAGTAAGCTGGGAGGAGAAATTCTGGCCCATTATCACTTCTGATTGTCTTTATAGAATGACCAAACTGAGTTTTGACCAAAGCTACAAAGTTCTTCACCTGCTGCTGAACCTCTCCCTTGTTGTGGAGTAACACAACCCAAACAAACCGACTATAATCATCTAGCACAGTGAGGAAGTATTTGTGGTTGTGGACTGAAGCTTGAGCCAAAGGACCCCAAATGTCCATATGAACAAGATCAAAACACCTCTGTGCATGACTATAGCTGACTGAAAACATCTTTCTTTTCTGTTTGGCTAAGTGGCAGATATCACAGACAAGAGACTTACTGACATCTATAGAACTATCTATATTATGTAGAGCAAGTAATCTATCATGAGATAGGTGTCCTAACCTGAAGTGCCATAGAGCACCAGGTGGTATGATGTGACTGAAGCCACTTATTTCAGGAAGACTATGCTGAATGGAAAAACAAGTACTAGATGGACTACTAACTACTAGATGGTAAAGTTCATCTGCTTGTAAACTACCCAAACCAATCTTCCTCTTGGTTTGAACATCCTGGACAAAACAGTGAAATTCACCAAAAATGACATCAAATTTATGCCCTTTAGCTAATTTATGCACTGAAACTAAATTATAAGTGAATTCAGGCACAAACAAGACATGTGTTAACAAAATTGATTTTGTGATTCTAACACTGCCTGCATAACATGTTCTGATAGTAGCTCCATTTGGCAGTTTAACACTAATAGGTTTGATTTCAGATAGTGCATCAAAATTATTTTTATCAAAACAAACATGATCACTTGCCCCTAAATCTATAATCCAATCTCTACTATCATAGTGCTGAAAACAAGATAAGGCAAAGTGTTTACCATGTCTTGTAGTTTCTCCTTCATAGGCAGTGGATTTTATCACATGATTCACAGAAGCATTGTTACTATCTGGTGCTTTCTTTGGAGTTGTAGACTTGTAGTAACTTGTTGTATCATGGCAATTATCCTCTTGTACTGGTCAGCAGTGAAAGGCTCCTCAGTAGCTCTCTGTGAATAAGCATCATCCTCTTGATCATCAGAAGAATCATAACTTCTACCAGTATTGTTGACATGACTAGAACTCTGTGCACCATATCTGGTGTTAAAAGTGGTTGGATAGCCATGTAACCTGTAACATATTTCAATAGTGTGCCCTGGCTTCTTGCAATGAGTGCAAAATTTTCCAGTATTCTTGTAATTGGAATTAGCAAATGTTCCTCTACCATATGGCTTCTTCCCATCTGCTGCATTCACTATAGCTAATGAATCTCCTGTTTCCTCTGTAACAGTTTGTCTCTCATGTTGTATTGCCAAGGATACTACCTTAGCAATAGATGGAAGAGGATAACTCATCAAAATTTGAGACTTCACTACTCCAAAACTATCGTTCAGCCCTAAGAGAAATCTGATTGCATTATCTTGCTCTCTGAACAATTTTACATTCTCAATTGCATCACATCTACAAGGAACAGCACATCTACACTGTGGTATTGGCCGATAATTCTCCAATTCTTCCAAAAGAATTTTCAATTCTGTGTAATATTCATTCACTGACAATGAATTTTGTTTCAGATTACTAATCTCACTATGCAATTCTGAAATTCTCACTAAATCACCTTGTGTAAACCGATCTCTCAATTCTCTCCATGCATCACAAGCATTTTCAAGAAATACTATACTATTTGCAATTGAAGTTGTTACCGAATTGAGGATCCAAGAGTGTATCAAACTGTTGCATCGATCCCATGCCTCAAAGTTTGCATCAGTTGCAGTCGGCACCGGAATTTCGCCATTGACGAAACGAAACTTGTTCTTCGCCACGAGCGCACGCTTCATCGACCTCGCCCAAGCGTTGTAATTATTTCCATTCAACGGTGGATTCACCATGGTAGCAGAAGGATTATCACTCGAATGAATGAAATACGGAGATCCTGGGTTCTGTGAAGGATCGAGAACCACCTGAGGAACTTGATTGTTGTTGTGATTGTTGCGATTCACCATTGTTGCGGAAGCTGTGATGGCAGAACCCTTTGCTAGGGCTCTGATACCATCAAAGAAATCAGAGAAAAGCTTGAAGAAGCTTGAAGAAGAAGATGAAAATTTTCTGTATATTGAATTGAATGTTTTTTTCTTACACTGGAATAAGAAGGTAAAGCTATTTATAACAAAGCTTAACATAACAAACTTGTAACTAACTCTCTAATTCTGTTATAACTCTCTAACCACTTGCCAGCTCAGCTATTAAGCACTAACTGCTAACATTTACAATCAAGTCCCTATGCTTCGTTTCTACTCAGAACTGGTCCTTGAACTTTTATATTTTTACATGGTCCTTAGATAATGAAGTGAAGATTTTGAGGTGCTTTGTGAATCAATGGTGTTAGAGCTTGAAGAAGGTGGTTGTTTCGATGTTGAAGGCTTGGAGCTAATGGCTGATGGGTTTGGGTTTGCTGTTTCTGGTCTTGACAGAGGATTTGGGCTTCAAGGGAGTTGAGGTGTATGATTATGGAGGTTGTGACTGAATGCTTTGATTGTGAAGTGGGAGGTTCTGTTTTGGTATGTGGCCATGGAGGGAAAATGAAGAAGTTTCATGGTGGTTTGAAGGTAAGGATATGTTTTGGTTTGAGGTTCAGCTGGTTGGTGATGGAAGATGAAGAGAAGCTGGGAGATGGATATGGTTGTAGAGTTTTGGGGCATAAGAGGATGGATATGTTGATGGTTGGAAATGAAGGGGTTTTTAGAGATGAAGAAGTGAATTTCTGTTTTAGACTTGAAGGTTGGGCTTATGGCTATGTGGTTAAAGTGTTATGTCTATGGAATTGGTGGCATTGTGAGGAAGTGAACTTGGGACGTGATGGAGGCTAGTGTGGAGTGGAACTTTCATGGTGTTTCATGGAAGAAGCTCATGGAGGAAGATGGAGGATGTTTTTCCGGTGGTCCAAGGTCTTTTGAATGGAGGTTAAGTGTGTGTTCTTGATGGAGGTGTAGGGCTATAACTCTATAAGGCCGTGAAGCAGAGTTCTTTATGGAAGAAGAAGTGAAGGAGGTTTAGTAGTGTGATCAAAAGTGAAGCCTCATGTGTTATGGTTTCCCCCTCTTTTCTTAAAAAAAAAAAGATTCTCCTAGGTGCCACAATCCACTACACAGCATGGTTCCATCCCTCTGTTTCTAAAGCATGTGTGGCATTCCTCTGTTTGCAACAACTTCATCAAAGGGTTGTGGTTCTGTTCTTATGTTTTAGGCTTAAAGACAGTGTTCAGAAAACCGGACCGGGCCGGGCGGTCGAACCGGTTCAACCGGGAACCGGTCTTGCCTTATTAAACCGAGCACTCACTGAACCGTTTACGAACCGGAAACCGGACTGAACCGGACCGGTGGACCGTCCGGTGTTGGGTTATTTTGAAAAATGAAAAAAGATGCTGCCAGGTAGATCGAACCCAGGACAAGAGGGAAGTAAAAAATGCATTGGTGTGGTACCATTGTGCCACCATTGATATTGGTTAAAGATAATATTTATATAACACTTATTGCACGAAGACTACAGCATCAATTCTTTTTTTTTTTGAAAGTTACAGCACCGATTCAATTACAAGCTTTTGCTTAAACTTTTTTCTTTTTTTTTTAAGTTTTTTTTTTTTTTTAAAGTTGCTTAAACATTTTAACAATTTGTATTTTTTTCTTCATATATTAACTTATGAGTAATTATCATTTAGATAGACAATAACGTATTAGACCCATATAGTTTTAATAAAATATACATAGTTAGGATATATTAGTTTGTATAGTTTATATATATGTGAATATAAAATAAATTAAATAATAATGATGTAAATGTAATATTATATTTTTTATTTTTAAGGTGAGAACAGGGGTTGAAACCTCAGCATTATTTTGCATTTAGCGGTGTATACCAAAATAAAATATTTAGAGAGATCTAAACCAAAAGACCCTAATTTTATAGGGGAAAAAACATATTTAAGCGTATGTTTTATCGGGAGAGATAACACATTGCAGGTGATGGCATTGTGTGATCACCTTGGAGACCAAGACCACATGGTAATGCTCAACACCAAAAGAGAATAAAACAAAGAAATTTAAGAAAGGAAACTATCTTCATGCTCATGAGTCATGAATACGAAGATGCCACTGCCTTTTTATTTCCTCTTCCTTTTCTGATCCTTTGCATTTATGCTCTGTTTGTTGAGGTGGAATTTGAAAGGAAGGAAGTAGGTAGCAAGGATTATGTGTGGAAAATAGCTTTCTTATGTTTGGATGGGAGTGGAAAATGACAGGAAGTGAAAAAGGATGGAAAACAGTACTAAAATTATTTTCCTTGCAGTACCGTGAAAGAAAAGAAGCAAAGGGCAAGGAAATTGCATCGGAAATTCGGAATGCGTGAAAGGCAACATACTTATCTAAAAAGCTGCATTATTTTACTATATATCATAATAATAGAAGGGGTACAACACTAATATAGTAAATACTAGTGTTTTTTACCCGTGCGTTGCACGGAGAATATGTCTATCGTATTTGATACATCAATTAATACCTTGATTATTAGAAATATATTAAACAACGGATGAAATAAGTCAGAAATCCTAAGCAAAGTGGACATAAAGACTTATCTTCTAAGCCTGATCCAGATCAACAGGAACTCGTTTCACATTCTTTGTGAATATGAGGACAATAACACAAAGCATAGACATAAGGAATTGCCAACATATTAAACAATAGATGAAATAGAAGAGTCTGAAATGCTAAGCAAAGTGGTCAAAAAGTCTTAAATTGAAACCCTTATTGCATAGATTGAAATTCATGCAATTGATTAACTAATAAAAAGATTGGTTGACAAAATCTCAAATATTGCAAAACATATAAGGGGATGATTTAATAACTAAAGAGGCTTTATAGCATAACTTGGGTGCAAGAAGATATATGTATCCTATCTTCCCACTTTATATAAAACTATTATTTGATACAAATAGAAAAATAACTAAAAAAAAAAATTAAAACTAAGTCTCTATTCAAGTGAAGAACTTCATCTATATTACAAAATATTTCTCTTTTACGGACAATTCCCTTCTCGAAGCAAAAACTCCCTAAACTCTATATTAAAGTCTCATCTACCTGCAACAATGGCAAACATATGGATTATTATTCTGGACTAAACTGGCTTGGAAACAAATTGAGAAATTTACAATAGACTGAAATATTGATCAAGTTGCCAAAATATATAATATAATGGGATTATGATAACATTGAAATGCTAATATAAATAATATAAATAGCATAGCAAAGTTTGAGTAGCTAAGAGTCTTAATTTTTCTATCCGTCTTTTCAAAGCCCTTTCTCTCTGTTCAAATAAACTATTATCTATTCAAATATAAACATAGAAAAATGACAAAAATAATGAAACTTGTAAGACTCTACTCAAGTGAGAAGCTTAAAATACATTACACAATATTCCTCTTCTAAAAACGGACAACTTCCTTGTTGAAGCAATCACTCCCCGTCCTCTGGATTCTCTCTAAACTCTATATTAACATCACCATTTTTCTCCTCAAATTAATGTTTATCCTCTGAATAATCTAACTATTATTCAATAAAAACTTTGAAGAAAACAACAACACATCCATTGAATTGGCTTAGATCTCCAAATCACAATCTTGGCGGATTTTTTTAATTAGTAGAGTATGACCTACATCACAAAACTTCATTTTCTATAACCAATAAATATGTGTGTATGTCCATGACCCTTGTTTTTTGGCACCGTTATCTGATCAAATCCATCACTGTGAGTACAAAAACAACACACTCACCAGCCTATACAATGAGTAGTAAATGTTCTATAATTAATGCTATATAATTAATAAGTCACCAAAAATGGTTCATCTTTAAGGTTATGCGCTAACAGTCTATTGGAGATTAAGCTTCACATGTTATTGCACCTTCCCCACTTGAAGAATCTCAATCTTCCAAGAAACTTCAGTTACAATCATCAATAGAGATGTATCTCATTTGGTATTACACAAAGCATGCATATAACAATAAATCCATGAAAGTCCTTTCCTTAGAGATCCTTTGTTTAAATCTCAAGATTTATTCCCTTGATGGGAGTCCTCATTTGAAATTCAAGTAAAAAAAATATTAGAAGCTGAGTAAAAAAATATAGAATACTAAGCAAAAATTAGTAAAAGTCTTTTTTTAGCTTGTTTAGTACAAAAAATTCATTAGTTAACTTTTAAAACAGAATTTCTTTATAACTTTGACTTGTTTAGTCTATTTCCCGTTAACAATCTCATTTGTTGCAGCGAAGGGTGCAAACGTTATAGTGAAGGGGGTAAAACAAAAAATCTAGGTTTAGTCTACCGTAACCCTTATCACGACATAGTCAAATACTGCAATACAATAAATCATTGGACTAATCATAATAATAATGGGAAAGAAATCTTGTAAGAACTCAAATAAAAAATATATGTCCATTAGAAAGTCAGAGGAAGAGCTAAAATTACCTCTTGAAGAGTAGCGCGGATTCAGCAAGTGGAAGCATGCAAGACATTGCTATGCTCATTAGAAAATCAAGGGGAAGAGCTCTCATCTTTCTGATATTTAAAATCAAATTGAATGAGTTTCTGAAGTGAGAGAGTCAAAGTCAGAAACTAATGTAATTAAATTTGAATTTAAAATCAACAATATTTGGAAACAACAATAACATTATAATTGTCACATGATGGAGAGAGAAGGAAGTGAGAATGTATAATACCACTGCAGCTATAGCCTTATACAAACAGCTCTTTGGTATGTTTCTCCTTAAGCTTAGCAGAAAGTTGAGAAACCTCTTCCTCCACTTGCTTCTTCTTAGCTTTAAACTCAGCCTTGCAGCCTCGCGATGCTCCCTTCTTCATTTCAAATTCCTTTTTTCTGTCATACAATTGTTGATATATTAACATCTACTAATAGATATTAAACCAAAAGTAACCCAAACAATCAAAACATGAATCTCACACTTCAACCCACAAAACCAAAAAATTTGTTTTTAAAAAAGTTGTACCTTATCAACAGTAGAGAATTAAAAAAGGTACCTGCAAATGGTTGGTGTTCCATATGTTTCAGCAGGGGAAATTTCATAGAACACAAACAAAAGAAAGCAAAAAATCAATAGCTGATCAAAGAGAGAGCAAATACATTAGCCAGTTTCCAATATATATATCAAAAGAATAGCAAAGAAGCCCTTAAGCAATTATTCTTGCTTCTAATAGAAACAGAAACTCAGAAAGCATGTAACTTCAACTTTTCACACAAACTTAATTCCAATCCTAATTGCAAAGCTATTAATCTAAAAACCTATCTCTGCTTATATTACCAATAGAGTGCCAATCACTCCAAGGGAAAAAAGAGGTTGGTACATGATGAGCTTTATAAACATATTTAGTATCATCCACATGTTAATGGGTTCCCACCCATTTGATTGTCTATTTATGTCTATCATATGATATTAATCTAATGTGTCACAAAGGTTGCACATATTCAATAGTCAAAGTGATACTATGCAAAACATAGATTGATAGGAAGTTAGTCCTAATCTGAATGGCTATAGGGGAATAGAATAGAATATTGGCTCATGCTTCAATAAACAAAATGTATGTAATGAAAATCTTGTCTACCAAAAATTGTAAGTTTGTAAAACCAACCGATTGAAATTTGTGGATCATACATAAGGGAGCTCAATCATTCTTTACATGAAATAATAACACTGAAATTATAGGTACTCACTGTGTAAATGCTCAAAGAGTGTTCCGTTAGGGGGAGAAGTGCTGTGAAACGCCACATTCAATAACTGTTCATGCTTAATCATGATTTTATACTGACCTTTCATGTCATTCAATGGCCACCTGTGTACTCCTTTCATACATCTTTCACAAATATCTGAAAATTCAAAAGCTCCCCTAATCAGCGCACAAAAAAACCCATCAAACAAAAACAAACATAGAGAAAAAGCTTTGCAAATAGGTCCAAGAAGAAAATGAAAAAAAAAACATATATGACAAAGAGAAAACTAAACACCAGACCCTAAAAATGAAAAAATTCAAAGAAGAACACAATCTTGGTTTTGTTGCTGGTTGTTTTGCATGTTTATTTGTTTAAAAATCGGTTTCAAGATTTGTTATGGAAATAAATTTTAGGTGAAGAAAAATTTTATTTTTAGAGTATTAATTAAATTTTATGTTATTTTTATTGAATTTTCGGATTTTTATTTAATTAAGAATTTTATGAGTTTTTATTGTGATTTGGTAGTTTTTATTAGGGTTAACTATCAGATTGGTCCCTGTGTTTGAGTCGCCGTCTGAGGTGAGTCACTCCCCGGAAAATATATGGTTTAAAGTCCTCGTGTTTGAAAAACGTATGAAGCGGGTCCTCGCCGGAGGGCGGAGCTCCGGCGAGCGCTGATTTGGATCGGTGACGAGGAGAAAAATGCTTACGTGGATTTAAAAGAATAATAAAAAATAAAAAATAAATAACACATCATAAAATTAAATTAAATTAAGAAAATAAAAATAAAATAAAAATTGATTCTCCAAAAAATATTTTAATTTAATTAACAAAAATAAAACTAATAATCAACAAATCTAACCCAAAAATTAATTAACAAAATCAATTTCCCCATGTCATCTTCATCTTCATCAAAACTAAACCCATGTTCATCTCCATCTGAATCAAATAAACAATCTTCATCAGCTTCCTCTCTCTAAAAAAAACCATAATCTTCCATCCCCTCTCTGAAATCCTTCCCTCTCTACCTTGCTTGCTTGGTTCCAGAGAAACCAAAACCGTGTTCTTTCTCAGTAAAATAGGAAACAAAAGCTTCAACCAAAACCGTGTTCTTCTTCATCCTCCGTCTAGGCATTAAAAACCCCCAAATCTGTTCTTGATGCTAGATCTGGAAGCACCACTGTCAACCTCACGGCCTCACCCCAAACCTCCTCCACCTGCAACCAGAGATATGTGAGCCCCAACCCCACCCCCCACACCCACCTGCAACCAGATCTGTGAGGAAGAGGAATCAGGCATCAAGTGCAAAGTCGATGAAGGATGTGACATGAGAGGTGTCGTTTTCGAGCGGAAGGAGAGGATGAGGAGAGAGAGGAAGAGGATTGTAACATGGCGAGTTCGATGGAGCCTCACGCATGAAATGGCGATGGTGGTGGTCAAGCTCCGCCACTGGGAGAGGCGGCGCGGAGCAGCTGGGAAAGGCGGAGCAGAGGTGGCTGAAGAGACGAGATCCAGCGGCAATGGAGATGCGATTTAGGAGGTTACAAGGAGGATTGCTGAGGATGGAGATGGAGATGTGATTTAGGAGATCCAGAGGTGGTTTGGAGATGCGATCCAGCGGTGGTTTGAATGGGTCTGGCTCTGGAGATGCGGCGATGGAGATGCGATTTAGGAGATCCAGTGGTGGTTTGAATGAGTCTGACTCTGTATTTTTGGTGATTTGGAGGCTGAGAAGGGGATTCTGATACTGATTTTGGTGGGTTGCAGGTAGGTATGATTTGCTCTGTGGCAGGAGATTAAGGAGGAAGATGAGGAAGAAGTTGAAGTTTCTGGGTTTCTAGGTTGGAATTGTGTTTGATTTAGGGTTTGCTTTGTCCTTTATTTTGCTGATTTGGTATTTTGATTGGAAGAAACCCAAGTTTGTGCTTTTGGTTGCAGGAAACTGACTTATGAATAAGGATGATGATGATGATGAATTTTTATTTTTTTCCCCTGTTAATAGGATTAAATTCTAAACCCTTAATTTTTTTAATTTTGGTAATCTAGATTTTAATTTTATTAATTTTATTTAATTTTCTGATGTGTAATTTTTTTTTTTATAATCCACGTAAACATTTTTATTCTCGTCACCGATCCAAATCAGCGCTCGCCGGAGCTCCGCCGGCGAGGACCTGCTCCATATGTTTTTCAAACACGAGGACTTTAAACCATATATTTTTCGAGGAGGGACTCACCTCAGACGGCGACACAAACACAGGGACCAATCTGATAGTTAACCCATTTTATTAATTAATTTTTATGGTATTTTTATTGAATTTTTAGTTTTTCATTTAATCTAGGTAAATCTTAGACAATTACGGAAAATCTTTTAAAATTTTATGAAAAAGTTTCTCAGATTTAAAATTAATTTTAAAAAATCGGTTTCAAGATTTGTTATGGAAATAAATTTTAGGTGAAAAAAAGTTTATTTTTAGAGTATTAATTAAATTTTATGGTATTTTTATTTAATTTTCGGATTTTTATTTAATTTAGAATTTTATGAGTTTTTATTGTGATTTGGTAGATTTTGATAGTTTATATTAATTAATTTTATATGGTATTTTTATTGATTTTTTTTGGTTTTTTATTTGATTTAGGTAAATCTTAGATAATTAGGGCAATATGATAAAAAATCGGTACTAATTAAAGATAGATAAAAACTATCAAAATCTAACAAATAATAATAAAAACAAAAGAAAATGTTTAAAAAATATATTTTTTATATATGCTTTTTTTTCACGGATTTGTTTTTCTTTTTTAAAAACAAATGTACATATATGATTTTTTTTAATATTTTTAATATCAAATGAGAATTAATCTGTGAGTGACATCTCATCAAATTGGCCTAAGAATTAATCTGGGAGTTACACGTCATCAAATTACACCTGATGAAAGTTCTTTTTTTCTAATATATATTGATTGAGGAGGAGATGACTGATGTAGTATCTTAGATAATTAGGAAAAATATTTTAAATTTTAATAAATTATAATCTCAACATTACATATTTTTTTCTATATTGTGGATCATGAGAAAGAATAAAAGGAGAAATCACAGGATTCTTGTAAATATGTAGTAAATTAGGCGTGAGACTTTTCATAGTTTAAAGAGATAATAAAAACGGTTTTAAAATTTATTTTCGAAATAAATTTAGTAAGGAGTAATCTAAGTAAATCTTAGATAATTAGGGCAAATCTTTTAAAATTCAGTTTCAAGATAAAATAACACAACATAAGAGAATCTATCAAATGGAATGACACATGAATTGTTTTTTATTAGAATTAACCTGAGAATGACACGTGAGATTTTTTTTAGAGTACTAATTAATTTTAGATAAAAATAAACAACCTAAATCCTAATTAATTTGTACTCTAAAAATAACTCTAAACTAAAATAAAATATTTCCTGAAATTAACATTAAATAAATAATAAGATAAATTAAGATAAAATAAAGAAATAAAAAGCCTAAATCCTAATCAAATCTAAAATTTAAAAAGATAATAAATAAAGATAAATAAAAACTACAAAAACCTAGAAAATCACAATAAAAACTCATAAAATCCTGAATTAATTAAAAATATGAAAATTCAATAAAAATACCATAAAAATTAATTAATAATCTAAAAATAAAAATTAAGATAAAATCATGAAAGAAACAACCTAAATCCTAATCAAATCTAAAATTTAAAAATGTAATAAATAAATATAGATAAAAACTATCAAAATCTAGCAAATCACAATATAAACTCATAAAATCCGAAAATTCAATAAAAATACCATAAAATTTAATTAATACTCAAACAATAAATCAAAAATAAATTAAGATAAAATCTTGAAATAAACAACCTAAATCCTAATCAAATCTAAAATTTAAAAAGGTACTAAATAAATATAGATAAAAACTATCAAATTCTAGCAAATCACAATAAAAACTCATAAAAGCTTGAATTAATTAAAAATCCGAAAATACCATAAAAATTAATTAATACTCTAAAAATAAATCAAAAATAAATTAAGATAAAGTCAAGAAATAAACAACCTAAATCCTAATTAAATCTAAAATTTAAAAATGTAATTTTTTATGAGAATTAACCTGAGAATGACACGTAGAATTTTTTTTATGAGAATTAACGTGAGAATGACACGTCACTAAGAATTAACTTGAGAACGACACGTCACTAAATCAGCCTGATGAGAGTTCTTCTTTTCTAATATATATTGATTATACTTACTTTTTCTTTCATTCTCCCTTCCTTTTCTTTCAATCCAACAACTTAAAAATCATCTCATTTTTCTCTTATATTCTTTCCTCTTGTATTCTTTCTTCTCATGTTCCTTCCTCTCGTTTTCACCTTTACATCCAAACAGAGCATTAATGTTTTTGTCTTTTGTTTTTGGAGGTCACAATACCTTTTCTTTTTGTTATTTAGGGTCCGTTTGGTGGTCAGGACATGATAGGATATGACAGGATATTAATCATATCATGTTGTTATATGTTGTTTATTGCGCCAGTAGGATAAGATAACACTATCCTGTCTCTTATGTTATCATGTCAATCATGTGTAAAAGTTATCCTGAGGGAGGAGCTATGATAGAGCATGATATGATACCAATTATATATTTTATTTCAATATCCTAACTCTAAATTAACTTATTTTAATATTATATAATTTATAAATTATAATAATATTAATTAATAAATATAAAAATATTAATTTAACTAAAATAAAAAATAAATAAAATTATTATTCATAAATAGTAAAATAGACTACTCACTCACAAATATTGATTTATTAATAGTAATAGACTAATTTAACATTTTCATCACATAGTATTTAAAAATTATTTATATACTTATATAATAATTTAAATATAAATTGCTTTTGAAATAATAATATTTTTAAATTATTTTATTTTTATTATTTATCACGTGTCACAATTAAGTGAAAACTAATTTGTTACAAATATTGATTTTTTAATAGTAATAGACTAATTTTCTATTTTCATCTCCTATTATTTAAATTTTTTATCTACTTATATGATAATTTATAATTTAAATATAAAGTAATTTTGAAATAATAATATTCTTAATTTAGTTAACTTTTATTGTTAATTATCACGTGTCACAACTAAGTGAAAACTAATTGGTTAATTGCATAATTTTATTTAAAATATAGACTATCTTCAAAACAATAAAATGGGCTAATTAATAAAATTTAAATTAATTTTAGTTATTTTAAAATATAGACTCATTCATGAAAGTGTATAAAAAAATTAAATTTAATAGAATGATTAATTTTTAAATGTATTTTTATTCAAATATAAATTTGATACATTTTTCCTTATCATATCTTATCCTTATTATGTGCACATTAAACACAGGATAAGATAATAGTCTATCCTGCTCTTATCCTATCATGTTGCTACCCTGTTCATATATCATATCCTATCATATCATGTCCTGATCATCAAACGGGCCCTTAAAGCATCTCCAATGGTAGTATCTAATGTTAAATACATAATCATATGAGTATCTATTGCCATTGGATCGAGTACATATTCAATTCCAGCATGACAAAGATATGTGGGAATAAATACTCTACACTAGACTTGAAAAGTGAGCTTGTATTTATTACAAGCATTTACAATTAATATAATTAATTAAAATGAAGATAAAATAATAAAATATACAAATTTGATGTTGATGATGGGATCCACGATAGAAACTTTTAAGAGTTGTTGCGTTGGAGTAAAAAGTTAGTAAAATGATGTAGATGATGTGATATTATGGAGAATTGTAAAAAATGAAGTGTAGATATTCTAATTAGTATGATGGAGAATTATAAAAAATGAAGTGTAGATATTCTAGTTAATTGTAAAAAATATGTGACATTATGTAACATTAGTGTAATGTGTGTGTGTCTGAACATGTGAATGAGAGTTGTGACTTGTGAGAAAGTGAAAAGTGAGTGGGTGAGGGAGAAAGAGAGGAATGGAATAGTGAGAGAGAAAGAGTGGAATTGTTTAGCATCAATAAGGAAGATCAGAAAAATTGCAAGAAATAAAGTTGCACTTTTGGAATGGCAATACACGCAACAGACTCAATAGCAAGGGAATCTAGCAAAAGACAAGTGGTCCCAAAACATTGAAAACACAACATCACGTGGAAAAGTATTACAGCTTTGAATACATACACCCACTTTCTCAATAAACCACGAAGCAATAATGGAAGTGGAGTTAAGACCAAAGTAAAGACTTCCATTTCCACAATCTCAAACGGCGAGGGAGCAGAGAAAATGTTACTGCAGAAAAAGAAAAAAAACGTGGCTCTTTGGTTAATAATGTGAAAATGTTAGCTACGTGGGCCTTTGGTTAATAATGTGAAAATGTTGCTACGTGGGCCTTTATTTAATATAATGATGAACATTTCATATCAATCTCCTTAGTAGATATTTCACTATAAATTTTTTATTTCTTTGCTTGATACCATTTTCCTGGGTTATTCAAATTTCAGGTTGTCACTGTTTTGTTTCACCTACACTATGCTGCTAAGTTTTATTATTTATCTTCTGCTTTGACACATATAGAAAAAATTATTACTGAAATAAATATTTTATGAAGTGGTGGCCAACAAGAGTTAGTGAAGTGGGACTTGGAAGGTGGAATTGATTCTCATTTCATGGTCTTCATTGATGAAGGTAGGTGGTAGAAGACTTTTTTATCATGCCCGGTACTACATAGTACAACATGGAAGTAAAGCATCCATAATACTAAAAAGAGGATACAAACAAACTTAACTAACCCTATTGAAACCTAGTAACAACTTTGTGGGATTCTTGAAGTGGAACACTAATCAGTGAATCAATGCACACAACACACCTAGCACAAAAGAGAAGAACTTTAACTGCTGCATGCATTGGCTTTGTTTCCCTTAATAAGACATCTTTGTCTATCACATCCAGTGGCTTACCGCCCCGCGACCCTGTGCCTTTGTGGCACACTATGAAAAAGAAAAGTAAACACGTGTGGCTACTACTCATGATAATTCTCTATTGACTATTAGCTTTTTTTTTTTTTTAAAAAGTATCAACTTTCATTTTTATTTGGAAAGAAGTAGAGAAAATGGTTAATGATTTTAATTTTAAATCTATCAATTATATATCAACTTATTTTAACATGGTGTGAATGCTTGAAAGAAATTAACCCGTGTCTTGCTTAGCAGAATTAACACCCTTTTAATTCTTGACTTCTTTTCCTTAACAGAATTAACACCATTAATTCTTCATTCAGTGCAGGTGCTGAATCTCAAATTCAAGGCTGTGAATATCCGTTTTAAAAATAATTTGAAGATTCAGATTCAAACAAAAAAGTTTCTGCAGCCTAAACGTTGAATTTGAGAATGTTTTCACCTTACTAAATTACCTTTTTCATGCCTACCAAAAATTCAATTTTTTTTTGAAAAATGATAATCAATGATATAATGATATATGTATACTACTTTTATGTTAACAAGTAATTAGGGGGTTATAAAACAATAAAAACAAAATCATCATTCAAATGACTTTGAATAATGAGCCTCCATAAAAAAACTGAAATTAAAATGGGCTTCTACTATTTTGGTCCAAAACAATCAGAAGGTGACACTTGTTATGCAAAGAGGCGGGGTAGGCGAGAGTCATTCTTGGAGTGCCAAACCATGGAGGTGGGGCTCACAACCTTCCTTTTTTCTAAAGTATATAGATTGTGGCTATTAGTGGTCAGTCAGTATTAATATAGAGAGCTTGGCATGGGATCCTCTCACTGAGAGCTCTTTTGTGGTATATTATTATTTATTTCTTAGGCTTAAACACTAACATTAGTGTTTTAAAGCAGGGTCGATTTTGCTGATGAGAGAACTCTTCCATAATTGACTCTGACAAACATCAGAGAGAGTTTCAAGAGGCTTGTGGCTGAATTGAAGAAGACCCCTCCGGATATCTTGGATGCTATGAAGAACCAAATATTGTAAAATTGTTATTATATAATAATTATAGTAAAATTGTAAAAACTCGTTCCGTACATGTGTTCCATGTACACTAAGGTTAATAATCAGTTTATTATCAGCTATCTATGGGCAAAGTTAATCATAAATTTGTTTATTTTAGATAATTACGTAAATACAAATTAATGGTATGTAAGCTAATTAGTTTATTTTATTAAATTATAGAATTAAAAATCAACGTAGAATCGTTCGTCCGTGTATCGCACGGAAACGGGCTACTATCCTAGTATATATATATATCACAGAAAATAGTGGAAAGCTAAAAACCCGCTATTTCAAGTGGCAAATAGTGGAGTAGCGGTGAGCCCTCAGAGCGCTAAACTATATATCAAAACAAATATTTAATAAATAAAATTAAACTTGGAGCCTTAATAAATTACTTTTTAAATTAATTTCCATATTTAATTAATTTATTGTACATATATAATAATTCGTTTTGCCATGACAAAACTTGGTCTTTCATGAAATTTTGTACTAGTACTATATATTTTTGTCATATTTTGTCCCAATGAAATTTTGTACTAGTACTAGCCTAATGTTAGGCAACCTTCAACCTAATTAGCAATTGTGTGGAGAGGAATCGATGGAATTTGACAGATGAGAAGAAGATGAAAATAAGGTAAAGAGTTTTGTTTTCATGCTTCATGTTGTCCATTGCAATCTTTCATTCCCAACCCAGCAAACAACGTTTCCAATTTTTTTTTAAATTTATTTCTCTGGTTCAAATGTAAGCATGGATGAATAAGAAGATGAAGGGGTGATGGGTGAGCAGCGGTGGGGCAAGAAAGGGGGCGTGGAGCAGGGAAAAACATGCATGGACCTACGTTATAAGGGGTTGCCCCCACGTGAAAAACAATAATAATGTGCCACTACCATGTTCGTCTATATTACATTGTTCCAATGCTAGCTAAGTTTAGCTGATTGCCCCCCAGTATAAAAAAGGTGCCCAACGTTAGAAAACTATGCCCCCATGGCTTTTTATTTATTCCATTAAAAATTCAAAATTTATCTATTTTTGTTTTTAGTTGATTGTGTTAATCACTAAGATTTTTTTTAGTAAAATTACTGTAACTTAGGTGCTCAAATAATATTTTGGCATGTATTTAGAAAATTTTAGATCATGGAAAAAATCTAAATATTATTGGGTCACCTAAGCATATAGTAGTAATAATTTTACCTAATATTTACCTTGAGTGATTTAGACAACCCTTATTTTCAATATTCTAATTTATCGTTTTTTTTTCTTCATATTTGATTTTAATATTGACTTTGTCATTTAGTAGAAATCATCTGTCTTGATTTTTTTTTATCTTTTTCCAAAATCATTAAAAATAGTCTTCAATTAATTCATTTATTTGTGTTGAAACTTTATGTTTCTTTGATTTTATTTTTTTTGCTATGAATGCATTTATAATTTTTTAGTAATTGATATATTTTATGAGAATTATGGTATGTTATGACCATAAATTCAATTATTTTTATGTTAATTTTTAACTTCAATAATTAAAAAAATTGAAATAGAGAAAGACATATTTTAAAGTGTTTTGTCTTTTAATATTTCAAACTTATATGTATATTTTGCCCCCACGAGTGAAACTTCTTGGATCCATCACGGGGAAAAGGGAGTTTAAGTAAAAGAATAATTAATTAGTAAATAAATTGTTTTAATATTAATTAATCTGGGCCGTTAAATTTTAAAAGTGTTAAATCCAACGCACCTAAATCATTTAACTATTTTGGACCACGGTGAACCTTCACCGTAGGTAAAAGCACAGCCTCAGCCAGTTTCTCCAATTGTAAGTGAAAGTGAGCTTTAAAACACTAGTCTCTTTCTCATCCTTTTGAATTGACATATTGTTTTTATTGTAGACATTGTACTCTTCCTTTATGATGATGACCTTTAACGGATCTGAATGATTGAATAACTTTATGACCTTTAACGAATTAACTGAATATGACAACTTAACGACAATTTGAAGGTTGTTGTGCATGCCCCTATTCTCTATAAATGAAACCACCCTTGTCTTTGATCTTCACAACAACACCTAAGCTAGCACAATATTTCTTGTAAACCTTCACTCACACTCACACTTGCGTTCACAATTTTTTATCTTATGAAACTCTTCACATTCACCAATACATACAACTACTCACTCTCAAATAACTCATAAGGCATTACTTAATTCCACCAATTGTCTTAATTACTCTTCTTGTTTCAAACTTTTGTCCAGGGTGAAGTTATCCAGAACCTGTAAGACTCTAGGGTGAAAGATTATGTTTTCGTTGCAACTTTCTGCTGGTGAGTTTCCAAATTCAGATTCATAAGACATTTACTTATCATTTATATAACTTTCCGCCTCATGGAAATGCCACTACCACTTCGCGCATGTGTGAATAATAGAGGTTGTGAGGATATAAGTGAGTGGATCATTTGATCTACATTTAAAAAAGAAGAACGGTAGTGTGGAAAACAATAAGTTTTTTATTGAGGGATGGTTTAGTTTTTTTAGATAAGCAGGGAATGGTTTAGTAAAAAGCAGATTTTAAAATAACGAGGTATAGACAGATTATTTGTAAGATGGCAAATGAGATAAATAAAAATGAAATAGAAACATATAAATAATAGATTGATCAATAGTCAAAGTTGATACAATTTGTTGATGATAAAGCTTGTATAAAGCCTGATTGTCGAACATCAAAGCAAACCAACATATTCGACATTAATGATAACCAATTGGAGCATTAAGTAGCGTTTAGTAGATATGTGTGAAGGAAACAGAATGGGACATATGAGTTCTTTTCTGTGTTTATCATGTTTTTTAGATGGAACGGAATAAGACATAAGGCTCCAGAAACATGATATTTTAGTTCTCTCAAAAAGGGTGGAACATATGAGAAGAGAACATGACACTCATTAATATACTTTACACTAACAAAATAACCCTTGTTTATTCTCTTATTTCTCCATTATCTATTTCGCTTCAGTCTCCATATCTGTTTCTTGTTGAACCATCCCTCAATTCATCATCTTCCTTTTCCTCATTGTCGTACTCAGTACACATGACTACTCTTCCCGTTTTTTTTTCTTCTGAAAATCAATTTGTAAGTATGAAAAGCAGTGACACCATTTTTATTCATTTCTTTCATAAAGTTACAGACCACGAACATCACCATTTGCACAATAAAACTTTTGCAATCATACATTTAATAATATGATGAAGGTTTAAATACTCTTTTGGTTCCTGTAACCGTAAAAGGAATTAACTCTAATCCTTGTAAAACTTTTACATCAAATTGGGTCCTATAAATTTTTTTTTAATCCAATTAAAGACAAAGTGTGTTTGGGTTTGATGTGCCTTGATTTTAATCCGACTCAGTTTTTCCACGTGGCATTTTCATTTTTTTTAATATAATTAATTCCAAATTCTATTTGTTTAATTCCAAGTCATAACTTAAAATAAAACCTTAATCTAATTAAAAATAACCTAATCTAATTAATCCTTTTTTTGTTACATCATCTAATTAATCCTAATTCCTAATATAATTATTTATCATTCATAATACATAAAAATGAATGCGTTTCCTACTGTAATATCTCGAGCTCTACGTTCTCCCTCCCCCAATTCATCATCTCCCTCAATTCATCCACACAAATTGAAAAAGTGTTTTTAATTTCACCAATTCATCTCCCCCAATTCCTCATCTCGTATGTTTTTATTTCCCCAATTCATCTAATTAGTGGTCTAAGTCCAACTAAATTAAAGTCAAAATCTTTCCCCTAAATCTCACCATCCTTACATGAATTATCACACCATCTATTTAACAGCAAAAATGATGGAAAAAAAAGCATGCAGAGCTTCTCGTAAGTTTTGATATGTCATATAATGAACTTATATTTTGGTAAGATTGACCGATGGAATTCCATCATATAAGTTGATGACCACCTCAACTTACAAAAAGGATTAATTATGCTGATGTAACAAAAAAAAGGATTAACAGCAAGGTGATTAAAAAAAAGGTGCCCAACGTCTAATTAATCTAATTAATCATTTTCTTTTGTTATATCATCTAATTAATCCTAATTCCTAATATAATTAGGATTAAAAAAACCTAATCTAATTAATCCTAATTCCTAATATAAGTTGATATATGATCACCTCAACTTAAAAAAGGATTAACAGCAAGGTGGATGCATATAAAAAAAGCATCCACCTTAATGTTTTAGAATATAGAAAGATGAATTAAAGTAATTGATTGGCTGTAAAATTGAAACGGATGCTTTAGCTGCAAAAAAAATTGGAACAGTAGCAAGGAAAACAAACAGTTGGGAAAACAACAAGTCAAAAGAAATTATAAGAATGGAAAGAACAATGAGTTGTCCACGCCACATCGTGCGCTTCAAAATTTATATATTATAATAGAATAAATAGATTTATTGTTTTGTCTGTCTAAATCACTTCCAACAGGACCTACTAAGATGGAAGAAAATATGCAAATAACAAAGGGAAAATATGCTGCTGATATTTCCTCCATAAGGGAAGCCGCTGAACGGATCAAACCATATGTTCATAGAACACCGGTTCTCACATCCATCTCCCTTGATGCTATGTCAGGAAGGCAGCTGCACTTCAAGTGTGAATGCTGGCAAAAATGGTGAGAATTTTTTTTTGATGAATTGAACAAGTTTAAGGATGTTACTTTTCATTTCTATTATTTCACATTATAATACACTCTCTTTTTACTCTATTGGATTTCAGCGGAGCGTTTAAATTCAGAGGAGCTTACAATGCAGTTTTCTCTCTTCATGACGAAGAGGCTGCTAAAGGGGTTATTACACACAGCAGCGGAAATCATGCTGCAGCCCTCTCTTTGGCAGCCAAGCTTCGTGGGATCCCTGCCTTCATAGTTGTTCCAAAAACTGCACCCACCTGCAAAGTGGATAATGTAATGCGCTATGGTGGTCATGTTATCTTCTCCGAGGACACTATCAAATCAAGAGAGGAGACTGCAGCTAGAGTGCAGCAAGAAACTGGTGGTATACTTATACCGTCATCTAATGATGGGCGCATAATGAGGTACTGTTGAATATTTTACATAGCAATTTACCAATCATATGATGTGAACTGATAAGTTAGTTGTTAGGATCTGTTAGTAAGTTAAACTAGTTGCTAGTTTGTTAGAGGTTAATTTGGAAGGTTAGTTGTTGTATATATGTTGTAAACTCAAGTGTGATTAATTAGTATTTCACTTTCACCTTTCATCAATTCATTATAGATTAGTGCATGTGGTATTTGAAGCTTAGCGATCATATTCCATGTGGTTCTTCTTATTCTTCTTACTGATTGCTCAAGTGTAAGATTTATAACATCGTGTCATTTTGTTCTGTGAAGCTCAAAAAAACATGACATATAACATAGGCATATGGTTAGATTTGAGACTTTTCCATTTCCTATCTATAATTACCTAGTTCGTAATGATATAGTTTTGATGAATTAATAGCTAGTAATGAATTTTCTTTATGCATTGGTAATTTTATTCTTACATACTTTTGCTCTTCAAAACCTTTCTTATTTTGGTTTGCGTATAAAATTTGTAAGACATTAATGAAACACTTGTAAGTTATAACATTTTATACAGAAGCTCGTAATGTTATCGCTTTGCTTTAAGTTTGTGCTTCCATTTCTGCGTTTAATCTGTTTTCTTAACACATATGCTCTAGGAATTGGTTACTGTAACACGATTGCACTTTGACAGATTTGATTGTTCTTGCAGTGGTCAGGGCACCATATCACTTGAGCTTTTGGAACAAGTCCCAAACCTAGATGCACTAGTTGTACCTATAAGTGGTTTGTTTACTTTTTTTTTCTTTCAAGCTATCAGCCAAATGTTTAAAAGTTCACATTTATTTCGGTATCAGCTTCTTGATTTTCCAACAAATGAAAATTGTAGGAGGTGGTATGATCTCAGGAGTGGCACTGGCTGCCAAGTCCATCAACCCTGCTATTCGAATTTTAGCGGCCGAACCTAATGGGGCTGATGATGCAGCACAGTCTAAAGCGGCTGGGAGGATTAATTATCAGGTTGTCTGAGACCAACACAATTGCTGATGGACTTAAAGCATTCCTTGGAGATTGCACATGGTATGTAAGAAAAAATCTCTAGTAATCATGATTTTGAAGTGAAACTAAAGTTTTTGCTCCCCCTTTTGTTATGTTGGTTTTGTTTCACTAGCTTTATGACCGCATACTTCCCCCCTTTTAACATCCCTTGTTCCACAAAATTTGTTTTTTTGTCGGGTACATTGACTTGAGTGATCCACATATCTGGACCTGATGTGCTTTTATTATTTGTTGATTTGTCGAGTTTTCTTATACACTATGTCACAATGGAGCAGGCCTGTGGTTCGCGACCTAGTTGAGGATGTTATAACTGTGAAAGACAGTGAGATCTTGAAAGCAATGGAGCTGTGTTTTCAAGTTCTGAAGGTGGTTGTCGAACCAAGTGGAGCAATTGGCCTTGCTGCGGTACTATCAGATTCTTTCCAGAAGAATCCTGCTTGGAAGGACTGCAACAATATCGGCATTGTTGTTTCAGGAGGCAATGTTGATCTAGGCCTGCTCTGGGATTCTCTGAATAAAGAAATATGAAGTATCGTGTTCTTTTCCTCTCCAGGCACTGTGTATCGTAGTCCATCATTAATATGGGTGGGGTGTTGGGGTCGCTTGTTTGATATATCTTAGTTAACATTTTTTTTTTATCTTTGATCTTTGTTGTAAGGATACTCAATTGTCCTTCAATGAATCACAGCATGATTTCTTGAATCTGTACGTTGAGATGTTGGAGGAATTTGGGTTCAAAGAAGAGGAGTAAGACTACCATATTGGTTTATTGTTTGATATTCGTTTAATTAATGTTTTGATATCTTCTATATGAATGAGCTATGATCTGGAGACTAGTGACGGAACTTGGTGAAACAATTTAGGAGCGCCGAAAAAGATTTCATATACTCATACCAATAAAACATTAAATAATTTTTATATATGAATATTATAAATTTATTAATAATCTTAAAAATTTGCTTCTATTTTTTCCATCTTTGATTTCTCGATTTTTTTTACCTTCAAATGAAACTTTGTATTGTTATTGTTGTTACTAACTTTTCTCTTGGAAAAAAATATTTTGTACATCTAATTATTAATTTTGTGAGAGAAATTTATCACATTAGTTTAGTGATAGATATAGACATATAGTAATAAATGTTTTTTTGAAATTACATATAGTAATAATTAATAGTATAAAAATGGCTTTTAATGTCTTGGTATGATACCTCAAGTGGTAGGAGCTGGAGGACATATGGGTTGGGTAGGGGAGGTTCAGGAATCGATTCCAGGAGGGTGCAATTTATCTTTCCGATGTACAAAAAAAATAGATTTTAATATTTATGATAAGTATAAAAATGTGGATGAAAGTCTAAATAAATAATTAAAGAATATTAAAGAAAACAATTTTAAAAATTCACCTAATTGGTTAATAATGTGAAAATGTTTGCTACATGGGCCTTTAGTTAATATAACGTAAAAAATGCTTTTTTGAAAGAATGTAACGTAAAAATGTTAGAGAAATAAAGAAGATGATTAAAGAAGTTGGATTCGAACCTGTGACCCATACTGCAGGTTTTCTATTCAGGATGTGAAAAACATTCTAGGAAAAAATATGGATTTCAAATTGGATGCACTTTTTTTTTTTTCAATTATATCTGGATGTCAATGTCAGTTTTCAAATCGTCTAAGAACTTGTACTTGTTGCTCTTTTTTCCATCCTTTGTAAACTAATGCGTACTCTAACTGTTTACGGAGCGGGTGTTCGTTGCGTCCATGTGCGTCGCGAAGCTAACCAAATTGTCGATGCCTTGGCTAATATGGCTTATGACGTACCTCTTGGAAATCATGTGCTGGAGAATCCTCCTCCTAGTGTTTCCTCCTTACTTGTGGCTGATGCTATTGGGGTTTCTTTCCCTAAAACTACCTGTGTGTGATAGGACCGTTGGTAGAGAGTGGGCCAAAACACAAGAGAGCAGGCCCAAAGTGTGGAGGGTTTATGTTAGGAAAAATAAGAAAGGGAAAGAAGCTTCAGGAATATGAGCTGGAGGTGAGAGAGTGAGGTTGGAGAGTTAGTTACGTGAAATGCGGAGGGGGAGGAATGTGTGAGGTGTAGAGATTCCCTTTATAGGTTCATTGTTAGCAAAGGGAAGGGGTATGAAGAGTATTGTTAAGAAAATATCTGGATAGAGAGGTTTCTTCTCTATAGGAGTGTTTACTCTGGGACTTTAGCTTCTGCTATTGTATTTGTTCTGATTCAATCAATATTAAATCCTTTTTCCTCATTTTGCTTACTGTTTCTCTTTACTGTGACTTTGGTTTCCATCAAATTGGTCCGACCTACCGGATAATCACGAGACTGATACCAGTGCTGGAAATCTGATTGATGCCACCGCAGAAAACAGCAAAGAAAATGGATGCAAAGGTTGCAGCGCTTGAAGACGAAGTAGCTCATCTTCGTACTACCCTTGTCCTGATGCAGGAGAAAGCTGACAACAATCAAGCGCAGTTGCTTGAACTCCTGGCCCAGAATGTGGGCAAACCAACGCTAGAGAAGGAAGACTCTGGGAGTATCCGCGATAACCCCAACCCTGTTAGATCGGAGAAGGAGAACGGAGGACCTTCTTATGTATCTGGTTGGATTAAGCTTGATGGAGGACTCTTGGATGAATTTAGGAAATCGGCTAAGAAAGTTGAGCTTCCTTTGTTCAATGGAGAGGACCCTGCAGGATGGATTGCTCGAGCTGAGGTATACTTCCATGTCATGGGAACGAGTCCAGAGGTCAAGGTAAATCTGGCTCACCTGTGTATGGAGGGATCCACAATCCATTACTTCAACTCCTTGCTGCACTTGGACCCAGGTTTAACTTGGGAAAAACTCACCAATGAACTGCTTGAACGCTATGGAACGGCTAATCGAGGAGATGTCTTTGAGCAACTTTCCGATCTTCAACAGAGAGGTACCATTGACGAGTATGTTCAGGAATTCGAGCGGTTGCTATCACAAGCACCGAATCTCCCAGATGAACAGTATTTCGGATACTTCATCCATGGCCTCCGTGAAGACATTCGCGCACGGGTCAGAAGCATGCGAGCCCTGACTTCTCTCCCTCGATCCAGATTGATTCCCTTGGCCAAAGCAATAGAGACGGAGCTCCATGGGCCGGTTCGCTCATCAGTCGGGTCAAAAGGAGGAGGGATGCGATCGGGTTATGGGCCGGGTTCTTTTACCCGAGCAGCCCACCAAGTTCCAAGTGGGACAGGTCCACCGGGTCGGGATTCACCTCCGGGTTGGATCATGGTGAAGAACGATAATGGAGATCGAAGAGAGGAGAAGGGGAACCCTCGACCCCAACCGCGCGACAAGGGTGTTCGCCACCTACCATACCAAGAGCTGTTGGATCGCCGGCAGAAGGGTCTTTGTTTTAAGTGTGGGGGAAAGTACCACCCTCTCCATCAATGCCCAGACAAACAAATCCGAATCATGCTGCTGGAAGAAGGGGATGACGTTGGGGAAGCAGGGGAGCTATCAGCTGAAACGGAGGATGAAGACGATGCTGCAGTCGACGGCGCGTGCAGCATCATGCGGCTGAGCTCCGAGCCCATACAGGGACAAACAATGAAACTGCAGGGCTCAATTCTGGGAGTCCCGATTTTGATCCTCGTGGACAGCGGAGCCACACACAATTTCATATCCAAGCGTGTGGTCGAGACTATGGGATGGGCAACTCAAGCTACTCCGACGATGCGCATCCTTCTAGGAGATGGAAGTAAGACTACTGCAAGTGGTAAGTGTGAGCAGGTTAGTTTGGAAATTGCTAATTACAAAACCACAGTGGAAGCCATACTCTTCGACCTTGATGGAATCGACCTGGTACTGGGAATAGCATGGTTGGTAACTCTGGGAGATATGCTCATTAATTGGGGAAAGCAGACTGTACGCTTCCAACAGGAAGGGCGTTGGTTCCATTTTCAGGGACAGGGAGGCTCTCGAGATGATCACGGGGCATTGCAAAGCTTTCTGCACCAGGATATCAGAACTCCTGAAGGGTATTTTCTGTCTAGTGTCTTGGAGTCCCAAATTTCCAAATCACAAAACAGGAATGTAGAGCAATTGACTGAGAAGCAGAGCCAACAATTAACCTCCCTATTGGAGAAATTTGTGGACGTTTTCACGGCTCCAAGAGGGCTTCCACCCAAGAGGCAGCGAGAGCATCAAATCAATTTAGTAGCAGGGCATGGTCCAGTCAACGTGAGACCATACCGTTATTCCCATCATCACAAAGATGAAATTGAGAAGCAGGTGCAAGAGCTGTTACAGCAGGGAATCATAAGACATAGCCAGAGTGCTTTTTCGAGTCCAGTAATCTTGGTTAAAAAAAAAGATGGGTCCTGGAGAATGTGCGTGGACTACCGTGAATTAAACAAAGCCACTATCCCTGATAAGTTTCCCATTCCGGTGATCGATGAGCTTCTTGATGAGTTATATGGGGCTCGGTTTTTCTCCAAATTGGACTTGAAATCCGGGTACCACCAAGTTCTGGTAAGAGAAGAAGACGTGCCCAAGACTGCGTTTCGTACCCACGAAGGCCATTACGAGTACTTGGTAATGCCTTTTGGGTTAATGAACGCGCCTTCAACCTTTCAAGCATTGATGAATGAGGTTTTTCGTGACTTGTTGCGTCGGAATGTACTAGTGTTCTTCGACGACATATTAGTGTACAGTTCTGACTGGGAAACACACTTACAGCAGCTCACAATGGTGTTTGACAGACTGAGAAAACAGGGGCTGGTAGAAAACCGAAAGAAATGCTCATTTGCACAACAGTCAGTTGAGTATTTGGGGCATGTAGTCTCATTTCAGGGGGTTTCCATGGATCCGAGCAAAATACAAAGTGTCATCAATTGGCCTACTCCCAAGAATGTGAAGGGAGTAAGAGGATTTTTGGGACTAACGGGTTACTACCGTAAGTTTGTCCAGAATTATGGGAAGATTGCTCGCCCGTTAACAGACCTCACCAAGAAGGAAGGTTTCAAGTGGAATGCGAAGGCACAGGAAGCATTTGATATGTTAAAAACCTGTATGACCACTGATCCCGTGTTGGCTCTACCCGATTTCTCTCAACCGTTCGTGATTGAGAGCGATGCTTCAGGGAATGGGATTGGAGCGATTTTACTGCAGAATGGAAGGCCAATAGCATACTTTAGCAAAGCCCTCAGTGAGCGTAATTTGACCAAGTCGGCATACGAGAAAGAGCTTATGGCCATTGTGTTGGCAATCCAGCATTGGCGTCCCTACTTGCTGGGTAGGCAATTCACCGTACGTACTGACCAGAAGAGCCTTCGACAATTGCTCCACCAGCGTATTACCACTGTAGATCAGCAAAACTGGGCCGCTAAGCTGTTGGGATATCAGTTTGATATAGTTTATAAACCTGGCACAACAAACAAAGGAGCTGACGCTTTGTCCCGCATGTTTGAAGAAGGAGAGTTCAGTTCTATAATCTCTTATCCAAGCTGGTTAGAAGGTGAACAAATTGTCCAAGAAGCGCATCAAGACGCTAAATTAGCTTCCATCATCTCTGCTTTGAAAGAGGACCCAATGAGCAAGCCCGGTTTTAATTATTCTCAAGGGGTGCTGTACTACTCTAATCGACTGGTAATTTCTGCAAATTCTAAGTGGATTCCCAAGTTGCTCCAAGAATTCCACACCACTCCACAAGGGGGCCACTCCGGTTTCTACCGTACCTATCGTCGACTGGCAGCTAATGTCTACTGGATTGGCATGAAGAACTCAGTACAGCAGTTTGTGAAGGGGTGTGATGTGTGTCAACGTCAGAAATATGTGGCCACTTCTCCAGGGGGTTTACTCCAGCCTCTACCCATTCCTGACAGAATCTGGGAAGAGCTTTCTATGGACTTTATCACGGGTTTGCCTAAGATAAGAGGTACGGATACAATTTTCGTCGTTGTTGATCGTTTATCTAAGTATGCCCATTTCCTTCCAGTCAAACGTCCCTACACAGCAAAAGGAATAGCAGAAACTTTTGCTAAGGAGATAGTGCGGCTTCATGGTGTTCCCGTGTCTATTGTGAGTGACCGTGATCCTGTGTTCGTGAGTACTTTCTGGACTGAATTATTCAAGCTACAGGGCACACGTTTGGCTATGAGCACCGCCTACCATCCTGAGACGGATGGCCAAACGGAGGTCATCAATCGTTGTCTGGAAACTTACTTGAGATGTTTTATCGCGGATCAACCCCGGACATGGCTTCAATGGCTGCCTTGGGCAGAATATTGGTACAATACAACGTACCATGTCTCAACCGGGGTCACCCCTTTTGAAGTAGTGTATGGCAGAGCGCCACCCACTCTGTTACGTTTCACAATTGGAGAAACTAAGGTGGAGGCTGTAGCCCGTGAATTGCAGGATCGTGATGAGGCTTTGCGCCAACTGAAAGCCCATCTTTTGCGCGCTCAGGGCAAGATGAAATCCCAGGCTGATAAGAAACGCAAGGAAATTTCCTTTGCGTTGGGTGAATGGGTCTTTGTGAAATTACGACCCTACAAACAACAATCTGTGGCTCAAAGGATTAATCCTAAGCTAGCTCCTCGTTATTTTGGTCCTTTCGAGGTCGTTGCTCGCATTGGTGCTGTCGCATACAAACTCCGTTTGCCTGCAAATTCGCGAGTCCACCCTGTCTTCCATGTCTCTCTTTTGAAACGGGCAATTGGGGAATATCAAGCTGAGAAAGATCTGCCAAAAGGTTTGGCCGGAGAGAGTCCTATTACCATTGAACCCAGCTCAATTTTGGTTGTTCGCACTGTACAGCAGCAGGGGGGACAATCACTCAGTACTTGATTCAGTGGCAAGGAAAACCTGCTGAAGAAGCTACATGGGAAGATGAGTTTACTCTTTCAAATCAGTTTCCCGCTTTCAACCTTGAGGACAAGGTTGTTCCTCAAGATGGTGGGAGTGATAGGACCGTTGGTAGAGAGTGGGCCAAAACACAAGAGAGCAGGCCCAAAGTGTGGAGGGTTTATGTTAGGAAAAATAAGAAAGGGAAAGAAGCTTCAGGAATATGAGCTGGAGGTGAGAGAGTGAGGTTGGAGAGTTAGTTACGTGAAATGCGGAGGGGGAGGAATGTGTGAGGTGTAGAGATTCCCTTTATAGGTTCATTGTTAGCAAAGGGAAGGGGTATGAAGAGTATTGTTAAGAAAATATCTGGATAGAGAGGTTTCTTCTCTATAGGAGTGTTTACTCTGGGACTTTAGCTTCTGCTATTGTATTTGTTCTGATTCAATCAATATTAAATCCTTTTTCCTCATTTTGCTTACTGTTTCTCTTTACTGTGACTTTGGTTTCCATCAGTGTGTAGCCTCTTTTTTCGGGTTTAAACCCTATTTGTAACAAAAAAATGATACTAGAATCAAAAAAAAAGTTTTACATTGAAAATAATGATGAACATTTTCGATCAAACTCCTTAGTAGATATTTCGCTATAAATTATTTATTTCTTTGCTTCATACCATTTTCCTGCGTATTCGAATTTCAGGATGTCACTATTTTGTTTCAGCTACACTATGCTGCAAAGTTTTACTATTTATTTTCTACTTTGACACATATATAGAAATAATTTTATGTATAGAAAGAATTTTTACTGAAAGAATTTTACTGGGTATTCGAATTTTTACATGATTACCCATTGCCATCCACGTACAAAGAAAATTCATTGGTATAGTTCTGTCAGTAATGAATTATAAAAATAAATTGTGCAAATATGATGCTATATTATGCCAAAATCAGGAACTTTTAAAATAAAAATTAGATAACTAAGATTCTGGTCTGCTGGTTGGTTTGCTACTGGAACGGGTAGATTTTTGTGTTATTATGTGTTGGTGTTGGAATATAGTGATTGGTGCTGTAATCATTTTACCCATACGGTTACCTGTATGAAATTAGTTAGATATGAGCTGTGTGGGGTTTGACATAAGAAATGGGTGGTCCAGTAACTAGTTGGTTCGGCAGCAATTGGATTTGTTTGGGTGGGATATTATTTTGTGGCAGGGAAACTTTAGTGCCTTACATTTTTTCCTCTTGTCTTTGAGCTTGTATTGTTACTTTTGCTTTTCTTCCTCTCTGTATTTGGACATATCACTCCATGTGCTATATTTGAATGCAATTTCTTTAGCTTATAAAAAAAAAATTAAGATTCATTACCAAATAAAAACACAATTCAAAGGGTTCACAAACAACTCAATTACATTAAAAACCACAAGTCAAATGCAACTTTGCAAGGTGAAGTAAACTCAGCAGTTCAAATTCTTCAAGTAATCTCATGCCCATTGGACTGGGCGAGACCCCGAGGTCCCTCGCCCAGGAGACTCAGCCTTAGGCGTGGGACATGTTTGAACCTTGGGCCTCTCTCCCCAAGGCCCAACTGGCCCATTTAGATAGACTAAAGGCGCGAAGGCCTAACCCATCCCCTACAAATAGGAGGGGAATACCAATTGTAAGGGACTCTTAGCTCATTTGGCAATAACAATATTGAAATTTAGTTATATTTTCTCTCTCTAAGCAGTTATGAGCTAATCTCTCTAAAATCTCCGATCACATTCCACACAGTCTTGGCACTATGCCTTGATTCTATGTTCTTGGCGAGAACATTGGCGCCGTCTGTGGGGACCGATAAATTTTGATTCCCGGACTACGTGGATCGTGATTTGAAGGAGAAATTCTTTGGTTTTCTGTGAGACATTTCGTCAGTTCTTGAGTTTTTCGTGAACGTTCTTCGGTGTCAATGGAAACACGTCGAAGACGACGGAAAGAAGATCCCGTGCGACGACGCACTTTGCCGCCGCGTCGCGTTCGGGGCCGACCGCACCACTAGACGATTCACCGCGAGGAAGCAACTCCAGTAACTCCTCCAGCTCGGCCCCCGCCTCCTCCGTCTCCAACACCTCCGCTGCCTTCTCCACCGACATCACCAGAACAAAGAAGGTCGCCAGAGCAGTCACCTGTGGTTTTAGGAGGAGAGACGCAAGCACCTCAAGCTCCGATCTCCAGCCAAGATTGGAGACGCTTGATCAGCAGCATCGACGATATAAGGCAACAGAACGACTATCTTCAGGATCAGCTAGAGTACTATCGTCACGAGCAGCAGGACAAAGGAGAGCGCGAGGCAGAGGCTGTGGCTGAATTCGAGCCATTTTCAGCAGCGGTAAGGGAAGTGGCCATTCCAGATAATATGAAGAATATAGTCCTCGAAACATACAGCGGAAAAGCAGATCCTAAGGAACACCTACTGTATTTCAATACAAAGATGGTCATTGGCGTCGCTTCAGACGCAGTCAAGTGCAGAATGTTTCCAGCAACTTTTAAAGGTACAACAATGGCGTGGTTCACAACTCTTCCGCGAGGATCCATCACCAACTTCCGAGATTTTTCGTCCAAATTCCTCGTCCAGTTGTCAGCAAGCAAGACTAAGCAAGTGAAGATCGAGGACTTGTACAACGTGCGTCAGTCTGAAGGAGAGACTCTGAAACAATATGTGAAACGATTCAGTGCTGCGTCGGTAAAGATTGAGGAGTCGGAGCCGAATGCATGTGCCCGGGCCTTCAAGAACGGTCTACAACCTGGGAAGCTAAATAGCAAACTGAGTCGTAAGCCGGCCAAATCGATGGCAGAGGTGTGCGCGCGGGCGAACACGTACATCCTTGATGAAGAGGACGACGCTTTTAAGCGAAGAAGAGCGAAGGTGGAAAAGGATGGTGATCAAAGGGACGCGTCGCCAGAGGATAAAGCGAGCAAAGACAAGGCTGAAGGGAGTAAAAGGCGAGACAGGAAAGTCCGAACAGCGGAAAAGACAACGAAAGATCCCTTGTATCCGAGGAAGGACAATTTCGAGCGTCGCCGGCCCTGGCACCAGGCTGACTTTCGCCGACGTGGAGAGTCGGGAAAGAGTCTAAGCGCTCATCTAACGGAGCTGCTCCGTGAGGTCAAGGCGACCCATGCCGTTGAAGAGGTCGAAAGGGAAGCGGACCCACCGCGACCAAAATCAGATAAGACTAAGTGGTGTGAGTACCACCGGTCAGCGGGACATGATACAGGGGATTGTTTCACTTTAAAAAATGAGATCGAGAGGCTCATCAGAGCAGGGCGAGCGCAGCTAAATGACCGCCATGAGCATTGGAACGGCGAACGACAGCAGGGAAACAGGTATAGGAACTCTCGCCAGCAGGAAGATTGCCGACGGGAGGATTGTCGCCGCACGCTGAGCGCAGAAAAGAAGGAAACACTGACTACCAAGAAAAAGAATGCAGAGGAAACATTTAATAAAGATCTCGAGCCGCCAGTGGGCACAATTAATACAATTGCAGGTGGTTTCGGCGGAGGGGGATATACAACTTCTGCGAGAAGAAGACATGTCAGGGCAGTAACCTCGGTGCAACAATACCAAGTTCCTTTTGGCTTCCAGCATCCGGATATAGTGATCTCATCAGCGGATTTTGAGGGAGTCAAAATGCACAAAGATGATCCGGTGGTCGTTATGGTTCGGATCAACAGCTTTAATGTTCGCCGAGTACTCCTTGATCAAGGTAGCTCCGCCGATATCATTTACGGGGACGCGTTTGATAAGCTGGGATTAACCGATAAGGATTTAATGCCCTATACGGGAACACTAGTGGGGTTCTCAGGCGAGCAAGTGTGGGTGCGGGGTTATATAGATTTAGACACCGTTTTCGGGATAGAGGACAACGCCAAGCTCCTTCGCGTGAGGTACTTAGTGATACAAGTTGTAGCCTCATACAACGTTATCATTGGGAGGAATACCTTAAACCGTTTGTGCGCCGTCATTTCAACAGCCCATCTTGCAGTAAAGTACCCACTGCTCTGTGGAAAGGTGGGAAAAATTGTGGTTGATCAAAGAAGGGCGAGAGAATACTACAATAATTGTCTTAGCATGTACGGGAAGAAAGGAGCAGGTGAGGGACACCGGTGTCACGAGATCGAGATCCAAGAGAAAAGTCAGAACGAGCAAAATAGGTCAAGGTATGAGACACAGGAGATGGAACACGGGAGGGTGAAAAGACAAAGGAATAGTCAGAGACAACTTAGGGAAGAAGTCGAGAAAACGGAGTGGGATGGATCGTTCACAGACATCACAGCGGAGGATCGCTGGGCAGGCATAGTGGATGACTTGAAAAGGTACAAGTTCAGTAGAGGTGTGTTAGTGATTGAGCCTAGGCTCACCCTTGAGCAAGAGAGACGATTGGAAAAGCTGGTAGAGGGCAATTTTGACCTCTTCAGCTGGAGTCCGAAGGACGCTACACTTTGGAACCTTCTGTGGTTCAGGACAGCAACCCTTTTGAGCAAGGGACCAGGCGACTGGAAGGGGAAAGCGGCGATGGGCCGAAGTATGGACTTGGAAGTATCTCAGCGGGAAGTTTATGGACAAGGGTTGAGCAAAGGGCCTGACCACTTTCGGAAGAAGAAAGGCTCGGCACACTGCGGTAAGAGCAAAGGGAAATCCGTGGCGAGGGAAATGGCCTCCAGGAGCAAAAAGGTCAAGGGTAACAAGCAAAAGAAAGAGTTAGAGGCGAACGGGCATTCTGCGAGTGAATGGATAGCAAGTACCTCGGGGACAAAAGAAGAGGTGCTGGGCACCATACTTTAAGGAAAGAGCTAGCCAAGCAGGGGCGCGACAAAGAGGATGGCGACTAGGATTAACCACAAAATAGGTCTAAAAAATAAAGATGCACTCTTTTTCTCCGACACGGGAGTTTTTTAACGAGGCATCCCTCGATGTAAAATTCCAAACAAGTCAAATACAAAAGGATATACATCAGAAATACTCCTGGCTCAAATCACTCAACTCTGTTCGCCCGATGGTAAAAATTCCTCGAAGGTGGCAATCCCAACACGACCTTGATGTCTGGGGATTGCTCCGGGGAAATCCGGCGCGAACCGATGCTACTCAGATAGCAAAATTCGATCATCATATCACGTTCGCCTGGTGAGAAAAATTCTCCCAAGGTGGCAATCCCAACACGACCTTGATGTCTGGGGATTGCTCCGGGGAAGTCCAGTGCGAAACGCTGATTTCTCGTTGGCGATGTGTGCGGGAAAGCGACTTATCCCCAAAATGGGGCAAGTCTCGTATCCCCTTAGTCTCCCCGAAATCTGGGAATAAGAGACCTCCCCGAAATATGTGGCGAGAATATAAACTAGGCGTAAGTCTGGGTAAACCCATATGGCCATTGGGCCCCCAGCATTGTAAGCCCTTAGCGGGAAAAAACCGTAGAGGCCGCACCTTCTCTTACGGGAAATATTGGTGCGAAGAAAAGCCTCGCTTCAAAAGCTGAGCAAAAGTTTTAGTTTCTTTGGCACACCTTCAAAATCACTACACGAATGAGCAAAAGGAAAAACTAAGCCTAAAAGGCGAACGGAGAACACGAAGCAATGGAATTTAAGGCAGAGCCTAAAACGGCGACGAAAAACTCTAGAATTAAACCATGCACGAAACAAGTTAAAGGAATACAAAGATGCAATTCAATTACCAAAAAAGCAAAGTGCATACAATTAGTACGAATATAACTATGTTGCATTAACATTTCTCCCTCATCTTTTCTTCCTCAATTTCAGCAAAGTGCTCGGCGGAATAGCCTGGGGGATCATCTCGACCAACAAGCCCGTGAGGAGTAACTTTCTTGAAAGCTCCCATGCCATCAAGGTTGATTCCTTTGTAGAGATGTTGAACTTGAGCTTTGGCAAGGAAGAAACCACGACCTCGCTCGTCCAAAATCTCAACAGCAGCGCCAGCCACGGACCTAGCCTGAGAAGTCTTGATTTGCGAGTCCCTCTCGGCGAGGGCCCGTTTCTTTTCCTCAAGCTGCAACCTCACGTCGGCGAGAGACTCGTTCGTTTCCCCCAGTTCACAGAGGAGGGACGCGATTTCCCGATCCTTGAGGATGCAAGTGGGCCTGCCGGCGTTGATTGACTCTATCTTTGCGTTCACTCCCTGTCGCAGTTCAAACCAATCCACCTCCAAATCTTCCATCCTATCTTTACAAGCTGATAAGTCTTCCTCATGGCGGTTCAACTCTATGCATAAGTTTGCTTGCTTCTTGGTTTGAGCCACCATTTGGGACAGCATCTCATCATACTTGCGGTGCGCTTCCTGCGTCGCTGCCTGGTAGCCTTCAACCTCCTGCTGGAGTCTCTCCATCTCTAGAGAAGAAGCTGAGTCTTGAGACAGTTGGGCGAAGAGACACCCTACGCGTAGAAGGTTGATCAGAGCTTCCTGCACGGCCTATTCAAGGTCGGGAATCTCAGCCACTCTCGCGCTCCCAAAGAAATTGTTAGAGAGGACGAAATCAATAGAAGAAGTCCGCTGGTTTGGAATGGAGCATGCTTGATCACCAGTGGAAGTGAAATTGACCTTGAAAGAGGTTTGGCAGGGAGATGGGCGAGGAGCAAGGTCTTCACCCTGTGGGTCTACCGGGCGGGCAAGCAAGGTTTCATCTAGGGTCGCCTCGACTTGAGGAGGCGGGCGATCAGGGGAGAGAACCGCCGAAGGGACCCCCTCCAGAGTTGGCTCGCCGGTAGCAATTCCTCTGGGCAGGGTGAGGGTTCAGCGTCGCCTAGAGAAGCGTTCTCCTCACCCCCCAAAGCTTGAGGGGAAGCAGCAATGTCGCCAGTCTTGGATCTTTTCACCTTTTTCTTCTTCTTTTTCTCTTTCTGAGGAGAGGGAGCATCAATACCAGGGGCACCCCTTTTGGATTTTTGGATTTCTCTTAAAGGTAAAGGTTGGACGGTATACTCCGGCGTAGGTTCAGGCCCTTTTGGAGAGGGGACGACCTTAGCCACCTCGGCGGAGGGGATGGTGGTTGTGGAGGAAGACCCCCTGACTCTCTTCGCGGGAGGGGCAGCGATTTCGGCGTCAGAACTAGCCGCGGTGTGTTTCTGTTTCACTCCCTCGGTGCTAAAGGTGGGAGGAAATTTGGGAGAATCAGCGGCCAAAGCACGTTGCAGCGAGGCTTCGGTGAAATTGAACCCCTCCAAGAGTGAGCGGAGGGAGTCGCTGCGGACAGCCTCCAACAGTTGGGAGCACTCAAGGATGAGGAGTCCGACGAAAAGGCCGATGGTGGCTTTGTCCTCACTGCTCAGTGATGAGTCAGTTGGCGGGGGAACATCACAAGGACTCTTCGTCCAGTAAAGGGGAAACAGAACGGATCCATCTCGTCGGGTGAAGGCTTCAGGGTAAGAGGGATGAACGATCACACAGAAATAGCGTCGCCCGGGGCCCTTCTTAACGTTACTCTTATAAAGGTAAAAGCGCTGCCGACCTTAGCGGGATTTCAAGGAAATCCATTCGGGAGTTTCCGTCTTCAGGCATTTTGGGTCTACCCCATAAAAGTAGAAAAGTGTGAGGCTTTTGCTTCGAGGCCAATAGCTTCGCAGAGGATCTCGAAGCAACGGATGAAGGCCCAAGCATTCTGATGGAGTTGGCAAGGGGCAACGTTGATTTCCCTCATGACTTGGCAGAGGAACGGGGAAAAGGGTAATTTGATTCCTAACTCAAGGTAGAAATATTCATAGACATAGAAGAAATGTGGCTGTTTAGCCTTTTGTTCAAGCCCACGACACCTCCAGGGGCGACGAATGTCCAAGCCTGGGCCGATGATGAGGGCATCCTCCAAAGACTTCTCACGGCAGAGCCCTCCAGCTTTACGAATTGACTCGGCGATGGACTCGTCAGTAGACAACTCAGAGGTTTGACAAATGGCCGCATGCTTAGGCTCTTCAACTGTGGGCTGGGGAAGATTGATGAAAATTTGTCGCCAAAAGGCATCGTTCTCATCTTCGTTAAGGGGAGTTCCCCCGACAGGAGGCGTAGCCGCCGGGGTAGGAGTGGGGGACGCTGAGGCAGCACTTCGGGATCGGGAGGACCTATGGGTACGACGCTTGGGAGTCATTTCTGAGAATGAAGGGAGAAGGCTAACAGGAAATGTTGAGTTGATGACTTTTGGATTTTCGCCGGATGTTCAAGAATGGCGAAAGTGGAGAAGAAAGAAAGTTTTAAAGTAGGAATTAAGAGTCGGTTCGGAAATCGTGTCCATCATGACAAAGGTGAAATGATTACTTGGGAAACGTGGCATTAATCCCAAAAAAGTAAAGGCAGCGTGTTAGGCGAAAAGTTGTAACCGTTGATGTTGATTGGTTCAAATTCAAAAAATGCCAGGGTTTGACATAACGCATTAAATGGAAGGTACCGTAACGGAAGCTTATTGGTTGAAATTCGGGTTGATAGGGTTCGCTGGGATTCGAAAAGACATTTCAGAAGTGGCAATTGAGATTCAGTGGATTTGCCGACTTAAAAACTACTTCTGGGCGCAACGCGTGGCGAACGCGCGACACCTGTCAAAGTGTCATGATCCAGGGCACGTGCGCAATGCTGGCAAGGCGAGCAGGTCAAGTGCCATCGCCGTGAGACTGCTTGTGGACTCAGTTTGCCCAGGAAAGGGGTGGTGCAGCGAGAAGTTTGGAATATGAAGATTTTTGACTTTATTCTCCCGGCCATGTTGGCAATTGTTTTTTCATTTAGTTAAAAACTTTGGGTTTTAGCATTGTTTAGTCTTTTATGGCCCTCACCTTGGTTTCTTCTGTTTAAAGACACACTTAGCTCTCATGCCTCGAGCTCGGTGTCTTGTGGACTTGTGGACTGGGCGAGACCCCGAGGTCCCTCGCCCAGGAGACTCAGACTTAGGCGCGAGACATGTTTGAACCTTGGGCCTCTCTCCCCAAGGCCCAACTGGCCCATTTAGACAGACTAAAGGCACGAAGGCCCAACCCAGCCCCTACAAATATGAGGGGAATGTCAATTGTAAGGGACTCTTAGCTCATTTGGCAATAACAATATTGAAATTCCGTTATATTTTCTCTCTCTAAGCAGTTATGAGCTCATCTCTTTAAAATCTCCAATCACATTCCACACACTCTTAGCACTATGCCTTGATTCTATGTTCTTGGCGAGAACACCCATGGTGGCCAACAAGAGTTCTCTAGTGAAGTGGGACTCTGAAGGTGGAATTGATTCCCGTTTTGAGGTCTTCATTGATGAAGGTGGGTGGTAGAAGACTTTTTTTTATCAAACCAGGCCGGTAAATAGTACAATAGGGATGTCAAGCATGCATAATACTATAGCACACAAGAGGATACAAACAAATTTAACTAACCCTATTCAAAGCTAGTAACAACCTGGTGGGACTATTGAAGTGGATCACTAGTCAGTGAATCAATGCACACCTAGCACAAAAGAGAAGAACTTCAACTTCTGCATGCATTGGCTTTGTTTCCCTTAATAAGGTTCTATAAGTTCAGCATCCTTGTCTATTATACATCTTGTTTAGGTTGCTTACTAGGAATTTTAGGTTGCTTCCTAGTAATCAAACTGGACCAGCTCACTTCTGTGGATAATTTTCCTTCTCTGCCTTGGAAGGTATCATTCTCTATCATGATTCGGCATTATCATAATTGAATAATAGTCTTGGTTATGTTGCTTAACCAAAGCCTTGGGTTGGGCACGTCGGCAAGTTGGTTACTTGACAATGCCATTATTGAGGCATATTTTCTGGTAGTCTGGTGGTGGGTTCAATAGCTTACTTTTATATAATTGGATGAAGCTTTAAAATAAGTTATTAGATATATACGGAGCTCGGAGGAGAGAATTGCAGCCCTACCACTTAAATGCAAGGAGTAGAACAAAAATGGTCTTATCACACCCCTAATTTGAACTTCACTTGAAGAGATATAGAAAGTGAAAATGGATGCAAATCAGATACAGATTAAAGTGTGTGTGATTGAATGGATCATATTGGATTTGGCTGAATAAATTTGGGAAATGAAAAAAATGATTTGAGTTTCATTACATTTGTTTTCAAACAAACTTCATTCATCTTAAAAGCCATCTTTGAAATTGCATAAGGAGCTTAACCAAATTGATTATCTATTTGATCAGGTGAACTGTATGGGAGTTCATCACATCCATAGAGAGGCCAATGATTTTGCAGACCATCTTGCTAAAGAAGGTTGTGGGAGAGCTGATGCTTTGTGGTTTTGCTCTGATCCTTAAAGTGCTGTGGCTTTTTGAACTCTGCTGGAGTAGCCATGATGGCTGTTCGTTTATGCTCTCATGAGTGCCGTGATAGTCAACAGAAGCTGATTGTAGAGAAGCATGCCTTGATTTACTTAAAAATCTTAGAATGGGGATGACTATTACTTGAGTTACTATCCCTCCAAAGAAAGTCAAAGTGACCAATATTGTTCTTGTCTTGTTTGAAAAGCTAAACTGCTCTCTTCTTATAAATAGTCGGAAGAGAGACACTTGCTCATAAAAAAGGAGAGGGCACTCCCCCTGCTTTACCTCATCTGCATTTAACTCATGCTATTGTTGCAGCATCGATTATGCTAGTGAAGATGTTAAGTATGTGATTAAGCACTAGAGCGAGCACAGCTAACAGAAAGTATGATATGAAAGAGGAGTCAACACTCAAATACAAAGATTTGGCCCAGGCATACAAACAGCATAGAGTTGCAACTTCTTCAACCAGTTTCTTGCTCAAATTCTTCACCCTCAGATGCCTCCGCATTGTCAGCATCATCATCATCATCGGCCTCATTGTCAAATTCTTCCTTCTCATTTTCATTGGTGGTTTTCCCTATCATAATCAGGTTGCTGATCTCATTGCACTGCAATGGTTCACACCAACATTGACATGGACTATTAGCAGGCAGATCAAAATAAGTGCATGTTTGGAAGCAAATTGTTCACACACATCTACTCATAAGCTACCAGGCACAACTTCTCTCAAAGTTATGCGATTCTCATCATCTCTCTTACGCGCAAGTAAATGTACACTAAGAAAAGAGAGATTCCAAGAGCACTCTCTTGCACCTTGAAGCCATACTATGATTTGAATATTTCAATTTTCAACTCTTAATTCATGGATTAACCATGAATTGCTGAATAGTCTAAAGTGTATCTGAGTGGCTAGTTTACAAATCACACAACTAGTTCAAGCAAAAAGCTAAATGCTAATGTCACAAAATAATTGCTTTTCTCTGAGGAGATTTTAATTATATCAGATGACAACAAATAATTTAATATGATGAAGAAGTTGCATCTAACTAATCAACTTACTCCATCTTAACCTCTAACTATCATTCATACAGATACATGATTGTTCAATAACTATCAGTTATGTTCTCTAATATCTTTGATCTTCCAAAAGATATGAGATTTTAGATGCAAAATTCAAACAACATGCAGATCATAAACATATTAAACCTATAACCCTCAAAGGGAGAGAAGAATTTAGTCATAAATTTAAGATTAGGCTTATGAGCACTTTTGGTTCCCCACGTTTTAAAAATGTGCAATAGGAGTCCCCGACGTTTAAAAATAGCATAATGGTACCCCGACATTTATCTTTGTTAGCAGTTTTAGTCCCTGGACAGTTTTCCGTCAAAAAACTAACGGTTTTGAGATTGATAGAAGTAATTAATAAAAATAAAAATTCTTTATTCTTTAATAGTTAAAGAAATTATCTAATACATTATCAAAAAAAAAAAGGAATTATCTAATAAATAACAACATCATACACGTAAAAAAAAAAAACAGCAACATCATCTTCTTCACATTTCAAAAATTAAAACATCATCTTCTTCATCATTTTCTCATCTTCATCTTCGGTCTCTCTCTTCCTTCTTTCCATTTTTTTTCAATTGTTTCTTCGTCTGCTATCTCATCCCCATCAAAACCCTAACCCCAACCTCCCACTCTCTTGAAGATCAAGTGAGGGATGAAAGGGGCCAGATCCGGGTTGGGAGAGTGATATGAGGGACGAGATCGAGGCAAACGGCGGCGAATCCTTTACTCTCTCTCTCTCTCGCTCTCTCTCTGTTTCTCCGTGGTTCTGCAGATGAGGAGCTTGAAGTGCATATAGTGGTGGTGCGAAGGGTGGTGGTGCGAATCGAAGAGGGGAGGGTTTGATTGTTGTTGAGATGGAGATTTGGGTTTGCTGAATAGTTTTTCTGGTTTACATGTGTGCAGGCTTCTGGAATTTAGTGGGTATGGGGTTGTTGTTTACACTGGCTTTGTTTCCACCTGAGTAAGGCGTCCTCTCTCCTTTGCTTATGTCCGGGCTGGTCAATTGTTGTGTGGTGGAATTGATATCTTCTACTCTTGGACTATTGTTTTCTATTTCTTTTTCTGGGTTTTCTAGGTAAATGTGATGAGGATGATGAGGGAGATGAAGAGGGGATATTTTCAGGTTTTTATTTTATTTTTAATTAATTACTTTTGGCTTAATTACATTTTTGCCCTTGAAACCGTTAGTTTTTTGACGAAAAACTATCCGGGGACCAAAATTGCTAACGGAGATAAACGTCGGGGTACCATTATGCTATTTTTAAATGTTGGGGACTCCTATTGCACATTTTTGAAACGTGAGGGACCAAAAGTGCTAATAAGCCTTAAGATTAAAATCTTGGGATCCTAGTGTTATAAAGAGCACATAACTCCTTTCCGATGTATAAAAAAAAAGAGCACAGAACTAAACTAAATAACGTACATTGGAGATGAATGCCAAACGACAACGTTTTGAATGTAGTGGAGTAATCAATATCAATCAATATATATTAGAAAAAAAACTTCTATCATGTTGATTTAGTGACGTGTCATTCTCACGTTAATTCTCATAAAAAAAAAATCACGTGTCGTTCTCAAGATCTCATAAAAAAAATATTTTTAAATTTTATATTTGATTAGGATTTAGGTTGTTTATTTCTTGATTTTATCTTAATTTATTTTTGATTTATTTTTAGAGTATTAATTAATTTTTATGGTATTTTATTGAATTTTCAGATTCTGCTGATTTAGTGACGTGTCATTCTCACGTTAATTCTCATAAAAAAAATTCCACGTGTCATTCTCAGGTTAATTCTCATAAAAAAAATACATTTTTAAATTTTAGATTTGATTAGGATTTATTTTGTTTATTTCTTGATTTTATCTTAATGTATGTTTGATTTATTTTTAGAGTATTAATTAATTTTTATGGTATTTTTATTGAATTTTCGGATTTTTAATTAATTCAGGATTTTATGAGTTTTTATTGTGATTTACTAGATTTTGATAGTTTTTATCTATCTTTATTTATTACCTTTTTAAATTTTAGATTTAATTAGGTTTTAGGTTGTTTATTTCTTGATTTTATCTTAATTTATCTTATTATTTATTTAATGTTAATTTTAGGAAACATTTTATTTTATTTTAGAGTTATTTTTAGAGTATAAATTAATTAGTATTTAGGTTGTTTATTTTTATCTTAAATTAATTAATACTCTAAACAAATCTCACGTGTCATTCTCAAGTTAATTCTCATAAAAAAAAAAGAATTCACGTGTCATTCCATTTATTAGATTCTCTTATGTTGTGTTATTTTATCTTGAAACCGAATTTTAAAAGATTTGTCATAATTATCTAAGATTTACCTACATTACTCCTTACTAAATTTATTTCAAAAAAAAATCTTGAAACCGTTTTTATTATCTCTTTAAATTAGGAAAAGTCTCAAGCCTAATTTACTACATATTTACAAGAATCTCATGATTTCTCCTTTTATTCTTTCTCATGATCCACAATATAAAAAAAATATGTAATGCTGAGATTATAATCCATTAAAATTTAAAATATTTTTCCTAATTATCTAAGACACTGCATCAATCATCTCCTCCTCTATATATTAATATATATTAGAAAAGAATTAGATAGATTATCTTTGTTGACATGTGTTTCCTAATTCCAAAACAGATCTTGAAACCGAATTTTAAAAGATTTGCCCTAATTATCTAAGATTTAAACAAACACGCATAATCACATTCATGATTAATTCATATATCAAATACAATAGACATATTCCCCGTGCAACGCACGGGGAAAAAACACTAGTTAACCTAAAAGAAGACGAAGAGGAAGAAAGTTAGTTATCTTTTCTTCGAAATTGGACTCCTCCATGGCTAGGAGGAATTCTTCGTTATGGGGTTGTGGCCACTGTGAGGGTAGCATAAACGACGTCGAAATCGTCCTTGTCGACATTGGGTACTGTGTCATAAACGCCGGAAACTGCAACATTTTTTTGCTCTCCTCTTTCTACCTCTCCAACAAGTGAAAACCAACCAACACGAACCTTGCTTTTCAACAAGCTTGTTCGGCTACGGGCTTAACAAGAAAGCATAACCAATAACATGTCAAAGCTTCAAAACATATGATAAATCACTGACGAGAAACATCAACCATAGTGTGGCTACTTATCCAACTAAGCTGAAGAACTGGGTCATCCAATAGAACAAAAGTCTCTCTATTTGTCTTTGATTTCATCAAGCGGATACCAAGTATGTGAGTATCACTACCGTACTCCAATCCCGACAATTTTTTAAGCATGTCCAAGCAATCAGCAATTGTAGGACATTAGTTGTTTTATCAGCAGCAACATAATTATCACTATTCAAGCTTTCAATTACACGATCAAACTGCTCGCAGATTCAGATTCGGTGACCAATACCCCCTCTCCTATTATCATTACCTCCTCCCGTCCTTTTTGGTCCCTGACTAGATTGACTTGGTTATCCAATCTCTTCACAATCTTCGGTTTCAACTCCTAAATCCTGAACGTCATGCTCATCTGTCATTTGTGTATCAAATGTACTATTCATTTCAACTCTTCCCCCATCATCTCTTAGGTCCTCAGATGGTGCCCATGCATTGTGGCCAGTTGCCACAGTATCCTTAAAAAGGATCTCCATTTTAGAAAAATTTCTTAGACCCTTATTTTTCAACTTCGCAACCTCAGGGCATTCCTGAAATAAATAAAAAATTCATTACATATGTTAAACTGGCAGTGGTTAAGGGTCAAGTCTGCTGGGTTCCATTTCTCCTCTTTTGAATAGTTTTTGGACTGGGAGAGACCCCTGGGTCCCTCGCCCAGGAGACTTGACTTTGGGCGGGGGACGCACCATGGCCTTGGGCCACCCATCCCAAGGCCCAATTGGCCCATTTATGCAGGTTAAAGGCGCCAAAGCCCAAACCCCACTTCTATAAATAGGGGAAATACCAATTGTAAGAGACTCTTAGCTCATTTGAATAATGATAGCATTGAAATTCAGTTATATTTTCTCTCTCTAAGTGGTTAGAGCTTCTCTCTCTAAGCATTCTCATCACCGTCCTCACTCTTTGGGTACTACCTTCCCTCTCTATGTTCTAGCACGGAACATTTGGCGCCGTCTGTGGGGACCGGCAGATTTCGATTTCCGGACTACGTGGATCGTGATTCGGTGGAGTGAAGCTCGTTTTTCTGTGCGATTTTTCTCTAGTTTTTCTTGATGGATCGTGATTTGATTCCCGCACAATTCGCAATTTGATTTCGAGAAGTTCAAGTTTCTGTGAAAACTGGTGCGATTCAGAGACAAGTGGTTGAATTCTCGGTTCGTCAACAAAGCCTGATGGAGCCCTCTCGTCGACGATGAGGCAAGGAACCTGAGCTAAGTTACATTTCTTCCCCGTGCACCACGAGATTGGATAGACATCGTCGTGCAGAAGCACGAGCGTTAAGTGGTGACTTGAAGATGCAAAATGAGTGTTTACAAGAGCAGTTGAGTTACTATCACCTTCGGCAGTGGAATCAAGAGGAGGAGGAAGCTGCGGCTACGGCCGGAACCAACCTTTCTCGGCGGCAGTACGAGAGGTGACTGTACCGGACGGCATGACGAGCCTCGTGTTGGAGGCGTACGACGGACAAACCAGTCCAAAGAATCATCTGTCTCGTTTTGAGGCAAAGATGGCGAAGTACGCGGTTTTCGATGCTGTGAAATGCAGGATGTTTCCATCAACGTTCCGAGGCGCGGCAAAGGAATGGTTCACGAATCTGCCTCCAGGATCCATAGCTAAGTTTCCGTGATTTCTCATCAAAATTCCTTGACCATTTCTCTGCAAGGACGGTCGAGGATCTGTTTGATACTCGGCAGGAGGAACGTGAAACCTTGGAACAATATGTGACACGATACAGTGCCATATCCGCGAGGTTCGAGGAATTGCAGCCACACGTGTGCGTGTGCGCTTTCAAAGGCGGTTTGGCCCGGGGAGAATTTTATTGCGAGCTGAGTAGGAAGCTGTCATGCTCAATGATGGAAGTCCGCGCCCGAGCGCAGTACTACATCTTAAAAGAGGAAATTGAAGCACACAAGAGGAAGGGCGAGCGAGTAGCAAAGGTAACTCTGGCCAGGGAAAAGGTACAGGACAAGGAAACGAGTCGCGAGCACGGGTTCGAACAAGCTGGCCGTTTCATAAAGAAGAAAAAAGGGAAATTACTCCGCCCGAGAATGGGGGATAGGACACACTGGTGCTCGCGCCGAGAAGCGAAGGTAAGCCGGCGAACGAGGTCGCAGGGATGCTCAAACAAGGAGCTATCAAAGTTACTTCTCGAGGCGGAAATCGAGGACATGAACAGAGTCGGCGAGCGCAGAAAGGACCCCAGAAGCAAGGCGGGGAGTCCGTTGAGGTGGTGTGAGTACCACAACTTAGAGGGCCATAACACCACCGACTGCTTCATGCTGAAGGTTCAAATCAGACGGTTGATTGGGCCGAGACGTCCGCAAGCGGCGAAGGGAAAGAAATTTGAAGAGGTTGATAGCGACGAGGGCGAAGGAGCGGTTGAAGCAACGAATACAATCGCTGGAGGTTTCAAAGTTTGCAACGACGTATTGGCGGAGGGCCGGGAGACAGTGGGGGCAACAACATCAGTACAGGTGTATCCAGAACCATTTGGGTGCTCACATCCAGATATAGTGATATCGACCGCAGATTTCGAGGGAATCAAGCCCCATACGGATGATCCGGTAATGGTAATGGTAAGAATAAAAGGTTTCAATGTACAGAGGGTGCTTTTAGACCAGGGCAGTTCGGCGGATATAATCTATGAGGACGCATTCAGACAGATGGGGCTGACGGATAAGGATTTAAAGCCATACGCGGGAAGTTTGGTAGGTTTCTCCGGGAAACAAGTTCAGGTACGTGGCTACGTAGAGTTGGATACAGTTTTCGGAGTGGGCGAGGACGCCGAGCTCTTGAGGATAAAATATCTGGTCCTACAATTCGCGGCAGCTTATAATGTCATCGTAGGGCGAGGTACCTTAAATCGCCTCCATGCAGTGATATCTACGGCCCACCTTGCGGTAAAATACTCCCTACTTTGCGGGAGGATAGGAAAACTAGCAGTAGACCAAAAGGGGGAGAGGAAGTGCCATAGCCATTGCCTCAACCTCTATGGTAGAAAAGGAGCTAGCGATGGGCACAAGTGCCACGAGATTGGGACGTCTGAAGGCGGTGAAGGCGAACAAGAGCGTTTGGGAGCGCAAAGCCAGAGCAACGGCGATGAAAGGAAGGGGAGGAATTAGGGCGAAGAATCCCGTAGGATAAGAGAAAGCAAGCTCTACGCTCAAAAAGATAATGAGTGGTATGACGAGGACGGGGACGTGAACGCTACCAGTAGAGGAATGTTGGCAATCGAGCCCAGACTCACCAAGGACCAAGAACAACGCTTGAGTGGACTCGAAGAAGAGAACGTTGACCTCTTCAATTGGGGAAAAAGAGGAACTGTTTATGGGGGGCCGCCTGCATTTGCTTGGCCCCCTCGGAAGGCAGGAAAGGGTGAAACTCATCGCCAGACTATGAATGAAGAAAAGGAAAGAGCACAAGGAAGGGGTAACAAGTGTAACACCCCGATTTCGGTGGTGTCACTTTAGTGACTTTAAATCAATAGTGCGGAAAATGCGTAAATATTTTTTTTCGTTTTCTTTTCAAATAGAAAACTTAACATAATGAAGACTCAACCCAAAGATAATAAACATAAAGTAATTGGGGATAGTGCCCGCAGGCGAATAAGTGCATCCCATGGTCAGAGCCATGAGTTTTATGAATACAGTTTTCAAGGAGATAAGTCAGCCCCAAAACGGGAAATGACAATCAGAGCTGTGAAAACAATCCCCCCATATAATACACTCCTAACATCGACCCTCATCCGATCATGCATGAAGTCCGGGTCCACGTCAAAGGCTCAGTAGTAGTCATTGCGCTCCGGATCCTCCCCGAACGACGATCCATCTTGAATCAGCTGTTGGACGTCTGGCAGCAGGCCGACCGCCCAAACACAACCATACACACAAAGCCAAGGCGCTAGGGTCAACTCACAGAATATAATAGATAATACAAGCAACATGTGATGAATAAAGGGGTATATATATATAGGTTGTATATATCCATATAAGTTTTGTATCGTCTACCCTAAGGTATATACATAACATGTTATCAGATTTCTAAATTCAATATTCAATATCTCAACAGTTCAATAAGTTATATCTCGAAAACTCGATAAGCAATATATCAACGAATATAGTTAAATGCATGGTATGCCAATGCAATGTCATGCTCAAAATATGATCCGGATAAAATGTCACCCTCACGATGACTCGAAGCATCTCGCTCCGCTGTGAAGCAGCACGCTCCTGTGAAGCATCTCGCTCCTATGAAGCTGCACGCTCCTGTGAAGCAGCACACTCCTGTGAAGCATCTCGCTCCTATGAAGCTGCACGCTCCCGTGAAGCATCTCGCTCCGATGAAGTCCGATCTGAGATCGTCCTTCGGAAAGCAGCACACTTTCCAAGAAATGTATGCATGAATGCAATATGGTTAGCCAAACAACGAATCGTCCTCACCAAGGTACGCGAGTCTAGCTAAAGTACATTGTCTCTACAATACCCTAAGGTAAACAAAAAAGTGCTAATCGAATTTGGTAACTTTCCTAGTCACTTGGGCTCACCGTCTCGATGGCCAACCAAACTGCTCAACGAGCAAAAGAATGCATCCCGCACTCAGTGACCTTTCAACTTACCATGGCTCACCATCTCGATGGCCAAACAAACTGCTCAACGAGCAAAAGAGTATCAACATACTCAGAACTGACTAGTTCCCCGACTTATCCCTTGGATTGGCCAACCAATAAAACTTGCTCATCGAGCAAAGGGCCAACGCACAATGGTTTCCCCAGAAACCTGGATCCGACGACACTTCTCATTTTCAAAACACTTATGTTCAAGCCCTAAACTTTCGTCTGAGTCTTTTATCATTATATTAAGGGTTTTGAGGTTGTTTAATACATTATGGAGGTTCATTATGAAATTGTTTAAGTTTTGTCTCTAATCCTATTAGTTTCAAAGATCCCATAATTCCAATGATTCCCTGGAGAAGGTCTCAAAACAAAAGGTCCATCATCACCCAAGTAATGGCCCGAGAAGTTCCCAGGTAAGCTGGCCGGGCACAATGCCTCATTAAAAGCCCTTCTTGCCTTCGACAGAACAACCCAAGTTCTTACGTGAATTCAAATGGGGTTTTTCCAATATCATTTTCAAACTCAATTTTCCTTTGAGAAGGTCTCGATCCATAAAACAATAATAGGGTACGAACCTCGGTCCGTCCCATCAAACTTTATCTAAAAACTCGTCAGGAGTCTGGCATAACTACCCGTTATCCACTATCTTGACGTTCCTCACTCATTCGCACAATTGCACGGTATATTCAATATAGTCAGCAATTCAAGTGCGTAATAGAAAGACACATTATAATCAATATAATCCAAATATCATGTGAACAAATAATCACATAGCCTATAGTTAACCATTTAACAATTAAGCATGCGAGTCAATTATCAACATATCAATGCGATAAATCCTAATCTCCCATGTCGGCCGAAGCCCAGAAAACGGAGACACACGTCTCAATCAGTTCACTCGGCCGAAGCCTTCAGAAAACATTTTCAATCCAGACAATTCATATGCATAAACAATAAATCAAGTCGAATTTATCGACGCCTACAAAGCATTAGCTAGCAAGTAAGTTGCCCTAACCTCGAACTCGTCCAGTGTGTTCAAGCAAGGCTCCTTCACAATCCTCTTTTCCTGCTCCAAGTGTTCCTCCAAACGAATCTTTGAGCAAACGAAGCGAAGGTCAATCAAAACAAGTCAATTCGGTCAATATAACACTAACTAGCGTTAGACAAAGCTTAAGAAGCTTCAGAGTACAATTTTTAAGCATGAATAGACGACATAACCTCGTTCGCTAAAACGAGCATAACTCGAGCTACAGAACTCGGAATGACACGAAACCAGCGCCAAAATTTCGACAATCGAAAGAGCTACGCAATGGCTCAGGTCATAGAGACCCAAAAATTATTTTTGGACACGTTACCCTAAGCAATAGGTTTCGGCCACTATGTAAAATAGGGTTTCCGAACTTTTTCTTCGATCTAAATCGATTCCTAGGTATTCTTAGGCGATATCTAGGCCAAGGAAACTCTCAGAAAAATTATCGAATCGAAAACTGCCGCAGGGGTATTTTGGTCATTATTTTTAGCTCAGAATTTCAAAACTGAAATCTCAAAATGCAAATTGGATGGGGACGTCACCAACGACGTTTATGACAACTAATCCTACTAGCACTAAGCTAAGGCGATAGTTTTCAGCTCAAAGGTTGAGACTTTGCTTAAAAATGGGTATTTTAAGCAGAAATTGATTCCGGCGGAAATCCGGCGACATAACGGAAAAACTAATCCGACAGAAGTGCTCTTGGGCACGTAAGGAAGATGTTTAGAATCAAAAATGAAGTATTCAGGATAGTTTTGTAAAAACCTCAAAACTATGAGCACAGAAAGACATAGAGAAAAGCTATGGAAAAAGCGATCAGAGGTAAGGATTAGCGACTATACCTCGAAACCTTGAAGTAGCAACTGTCGGATCAACGATCAAGCAAGAAATCAAGAAAATCTTCTTCTCCTCCTCTCCTCTTGGCCGCGTGTTGTGTGTGTGTGTTTGTGAGGTTTTGTCTCAAGCTTCAACATATATATATAGGGAATGAAATGGAAGATATTTAGCAAGGATCAGATAAGTATGATTAGATATTTATCAAAGATTGGATAAGGATGAACAGATATTTATCAAAGATTGGATAAGTATGAACAGATATTTATCAAAGATTGGATAAGGTTGAATAGATATTTAGTAAACCGGTACAGTTTTGTTTAGATATCGGAGGATTTGGCTCATAGAGTTACGATAAAAATATGAGAGTGATTTCCGATTCTTCCTACTGATTCCAACGTATTTTAGACACGATATTCACCCCGCTGAATCTTCTAATTCTTCAAAGAAATATCAGCATGATTTTTGGTTTTCGAGGCTTGCTATATAGAGGATGGAAAAACGCGGGAAAATGAAAGTTTCACGATTCTGATTTTTCCGGCTTCATTCTCCGTGAATTCTAAGATACGTTTTGGCGAAAGAATTCCAAAACTAAAAAGAGGTTCCCTTGTATTTTAGGCGACTAATGCAAAGTCGGTGTAAAACTAGTTTACCCGATAAGTTGCTTTTTGCATCGGATGTCGGAATAGAAAACTTCCTTCTGAAGAAAGATTGAAATCATCGAGAGAAATGGGTGTACGCGTGTAGAATCTTCATTTGAAGCTCTGAATAGAAAAAGTCTTCATTGACGGTTGATTCTAGGGTTTTGAAATACCAGGGTTTTGGTTTCAGCAAACTTCCGATGATTGGAATCGGACGTTCGTAGATTCTAGAGTTTCGCCTCGAAACGATTGTGATATATGGAAAAAGAGAAGTTCTAACATTTCTCTGAAGTTTTTTTTTGGAATAAATTCCTACAGTGTTCCAAGGGTGGAACTTAGTCTTTTCCTAAGGTTCTTGTCCTAGGCTTAAGTGAATCGATCGTGCTATACCTTTTATCGATTCGGATACAATCCTTAGACTTTTCCTGAACTTTCTCCTTCATAAATTTATTTCATTCGATAAACTCTTGTTCAGGTTTTTCCTTCACGATACGTCAAGCCTAATCGTAAATGGAAATCTCTTCCACTTATTCTAAGCTTAAAAACTTGGGTCTTACATTACTACCCTCCAAAAAGAAAGTTTCGTCCTCGAAACTTAAGGATCAGTAAAAAAGTTCTGGATATTATTCCTTGATCTTCTCCTCTAATACCCATATAGCACCGTCCGTGTCTTTGTTCTAAATAACTTTCACTAAAACACTCTGCTTTCTCTTCGATTGTTTCACTCTTCTAGCCCCAATGCTGGTTCGACGGCGTCTCAAAAGACCTTTCATCTTCCAGCTCTATGTTGTCCGGTTCGACCACTTGCTCCTTTGCTTTTGTTCATCCAAAAGACAATGATAGTGAGACAACCAATCCATCCCTAGGATAACATCTAGGTTCTGTTAAGTCAATCAAACAGTTAGTACTCATCATAAGATAGCGTCTAACATGCTATACAATATGATTAAGCACTAACTTCAATCAATTCTAAGCGAAAAATCGCTTGGCAGACAATCAATTTTTACTCTTTGCAGAGTCACACAACCTAGCACAGAAGACATATTCCCCAAAGACTCCCGAAAGACTCGACAAGCTCGGATACCACAATGTAACACCCCGATTTCGGTGGTGTCACTTTAGTGACTTTAAATCAATAGTGCGGAAAATGCGTAAATATTTTTTTTCGTTTTCTTTTCAAATAGAAGACTTAACATAATGAAGACTCAACCCAAAGATAATAAACATAAAGTAATTGGGGATAGTGCCCGCAGGCGAATAAGTGCATCCCATGGTCAGAGCCATGAGTTTTATGAATACAGTTTTCAAGGAGATTAGTCAGCCCCAAAATGGGAAATGACAATCAGAGCTGTGAAAACAATCCCCCCATATAATACACTCCTAACATCGACCCTCATCCGATCATGCATGAAGTCCGGGTCCACGTCAAAGGCTCAGTAGTAGTCATTGCTCTCCGGATCCTCCCCGAACGACGATCCATCTTGAATCAGCTGTTGGACGTCTGGCAGCAGGCCGACCGCCCAAACACAACCATACACACAAAGCCAAGGCGCTAGGGTCAACTCACAGAATATAATAGATAATACAAGCAACATGTGATGAATAAAGGGGTATATATATATAGGTTGTATATATCCATATAAGTTCTGTATCGTCTACCCTAAGATATATACATAACATGTTATCAGATTTCTAAATTCAATATTCAATATCTCAACAGTTCAATAAGTTATATCTCGAAAACTCGATAAGCAATATATCAGCGAATATAGTTAAATGCATGGTATGCCAATGCAATGTCATGCTCAAAATATGATCCGGATAAAATGTCACCCTCACGATGACTCGAAGCATCTCGCTCCGCTGTGAAGCAGCACGCTCCTGTGAAGCATCTCGCTCCTATGAAGCTGCACGCTCCTGTGAAGCAGCACACTCCTGTGAAGCATCTCGCTCCTATGAAGCTGCACGCTCCCGTGAAGCATCTCGCTCCGATGAAGTCCGATCTGAGATCGTCCTTCGGAAAGCAGCACACTTTCCAAGAAATGTATGCATGAATGCAATATGGTTAGCCAAACAACGAATCGTCCTCACCAAGGTACGCGAGTCTAGCTAAAGTACATTGTCTCTACAATACCCTAAGGTAAACAAAAAAGTGCTAATCGAATTTGGTAACTTTCCTAGTCACTTGGGCTCACCGTCTCGATGGCCAACCAAACTGCTCAACGAGCAAAAGAATGCATCCCGCACTCAGTGACCTTTCAACTTACCATGGCTCACCATCTCGATGGCCAAACAAACTGCTCAACGAGCAAAAGAGTATCAACATACTCAGAACTGACTAGTTCCCCGACTTATCCCTTGGATTGGCCAACCAATAAAACTTGCTCATCGAGCAAAGGGCCAACGCACAATGGTTTCCCCAGAAACCTGGATCCGACGACACTTCTCATTTTCAAAACACTTATGTTCAAGCCCTAAACTTTCGTCTGAGTCTTTTATCATTATATTAAGGGTTTTGAGGTTGTTTAATACATTATGGAGGTTCATTATGAAATTGTTTAAGTTTTGTCTCTAATCCTATTAGTTTCAAAGATCCCATAATTCCAATGATTCCCTGGAGAAGGTCTCAAAACAAAAGGTCCATCATCACCCAAGTAATGGCCCGAGAAGTTCCCAGGTAAGCTGGCCGGGCACAATGCCTCATTAAAAGCCCTTCTTGCCTTCGACAGAACAACCCAAGTTCTTACGTGAATTCAAATGGGGTTTTTCCAATATCATTTTCAAACTCAATTTTCCTTTGAGAAGGTCTCGATCCCTAAAACAATAATAGGGTACGAACCTCGGTCCGTCCCATCAAACTTTATCTAAAAACTCGTCAGGAGTCTGGCATAACTACCCGTTATCCACTATCTTGACGTTCCTCACTCATTCGCACAATTGCACGGTATATTCAATATAGTCAGCAATTCAAGTGCGTAATAGAAAGACACATTATAATCAATATAATCCAAATATCATGTGAACAAATAATCACATAGCCTATAGTTAACCATTTAACAATTAAGCATGCGAGTCAATTATCAACATATCAATGCGATAAATCCTAATCTCCCATGTCGGCCGAAGCCCAGAAAACGGAGACACACGTCTCAATCAGTTCACTCGGCCGAAGCCTTCAGAAAACATTTTCAATCCAGACAATTCATATGCATAAACAATAAATCAAGTCGAATTTATCGACGCCTACAAAGCATTAGCTAGCAAGTAAGTTGCCCTAACCTCGAACTCGTCCAGTGTGTTCAAGCAAGGCTCCTTCACAATCCTCTTTTCCTGCTCCAAGTGTTCCTCCAAACGAATCTTTGAGCAAACGAAGCGAAGGTCAATCAAAACAAGTCAATTCGGTCAATATAACACTAACTAGCGTTAGACAAAGCTTAAGAAGCTTCAGAGTACAATTTTTAAGCATGAATAGACGACATAACCTCGTTCGCTAAAACGAGCATAACTCGAGCTACAGAACTCGGAATGACACGAAACCAGCGCCAAAATTTCGACAATCGAAAGAGCTACGCAATGGCTCAGGTCATAGAGACCCAAAAATTATTTTTGGACACGTTACCCTAAGCAATAGGTTTCGGCCACTATGTAAAATAGGGTTTCCGAACTTTTTCTTCGATCTAAATCGATTCCTAGGTATTCTTAGGCGATATCTAGGCCAAGGAAACTCTCAGAAAAATTATCGAATCGAAAACTGCCGCAGGGGTATTTTGGTCATTATTTTTAGCTCAGAATTTCAAAACTGAAATCTCAAAATGCAAATTGGATGGGGACGTCACCAACGACGTTTATGACAACTAATCCTACTAGCACTAAGCTAAGGCGATAGTTTTCAGCTCAAAGGTTGAGACTTTGCTTAAAAATGGGTATTTTAAGCAGAAATTGATTCCGGCGGAAATCCGGCGACATAACGGAAAAACTAATCCGACAGAAGTGCTCTTGGGCACGTAAGGAAGATGTTTAGAATCAAAAATGAAGTATTCAGGATAGTTTTGTAAAAACCTCAAAACTATGAGCACAGAAAGACATAGAGAAAAGCTATGGAAAAAGCGATCAGAGGTAAGGATTAGCGACTATACCTCGAAACCTTGAAGTAGCAACTGTCGGATCAACGATCAAGCAAGAAATCAAGAAAATCTTCTTCTCCTCCTCTCCTCTTGGCCGCGTGTTGTGTGTGTGTGTTTGTGAGGTTTTGTCTCAAGCTTCAACATATATATATAGGGAATGAAATGGAAGATATTTAGCAAGGATCAGATAAGTATGAATAGATATTTATCAAAGATTGGATAAGGATGAACAGATATTTATCAAAGATTGGATAAGGATGAACAGATATTTATCAAAGATTGGATAAGTATGAACAGATATTTATCAAAGATTGGATAAGGTTGAATAGATATTTAGTAAACCGGTACAGTTTTGTTTAGATATCGGAGGATTTGGCTCATAGAGTTACGATAAAAATATGAGAGTGATTTCCGATTCTTCCTACTGATTCCAACGTATTTTAGACACGATATTCACCCCGCTGAATCTTCTAATTCTTCAAAGAAATATCAGCATGATTTTTGGTTTTCGAGGCTTGCTATATAGAGGATGGAAAAACGCGGGAAAATGAAAGTTTCACGATTCTGATTTTTCCGGCTTCATTCTCCGTGAATTCTAAGATACGTTTTGGCGAAAGAATTCCAAAACTAAAAAGAGGTTCCCTTGTATTTTAGGCGACTAATGCAAAGTCGGTGTAAAACTAGTTTACCCGATAAGTTGCTTTTTGCATCGGATGTCGGAATAGAAAACTTCCTTCTGAAGAAAGATTGAAATCATCGAGAGAAATGGGTGTACGCGTGTAGAATCTTCATTTGAAGCTCTGAATAGAAAAAGTCTTCATTGACGGTTGATTCTAGGGTTTTGAAATACCAGGGTTTTGGTTTCAGCAAACTTCCGATGATTGGAATCGGACGTTCGTAGATTCTAGAGTTTCGCCTCGAAACGATTGTGATATATGGAAAAAGAGAAGTTCTAACATTTCTCTGAAGTTTTTTTTTTGGAATAAATTCCTACAGTGTTCCAAGGGTGGAACTTAGTCTTTTCCTAAGGTTCTTGTCCTAGGCTTAAGTGAATCGATCGTGCTATACCTTTTATCGATTCGGATACAATCCTTAGACTTTTCCTGAACTTTCTCCTTCATAAATTTATTTCATTCGATAAACTCTTGTTCAGGTTTTTCCTTCACGATACGTCAAGCCTAATCGTAAATGGAAATCTCTTCCACTTATTCTAAGCTTAAAATCTTGGGTCTTACAACAAGAGGGAGGCCGAGCAACAAAGAGATGGGGACAGAAGACCAACGAAGTCAGCTCGGCCCGCCAATCGCGAGGGAGGGCAGGGACAGATCCCTCACCACGGTAGAGAAGGCAAAGAGGGCGAGGAAGACAGGATGCTGGGAGTAATACTCTGATTGAAAATCAAGGACCAAAATAAAGATGCACTCTTTTTCTCCGACACGGGAGTTTTTTAATGAGGCATCCCTCGATGTACAAAAAATCTTTTACAAATGAAATACAAAAAGGATATTCTTAGCAATACTCCTAACTATCGAAATGAGACGACAGCCTGGTGGGAAAAATTCCCTGAATGTTGCGATCCCAACACGACCTTGATGTTTGGGGATCGCTCCGGAAAGTCCGGCGCTGACCGTAGCCCCTGCAGGCGACGTGTGAGGATGAGCTTCCCGCCGCCACCCGTTGGCGGTGTGCGCGAATAAGCTCTTTATCCAAATAACCTCCCCGAGATATGGGCGAGTCGAGTCTTTCCGGAACGCGGGAAGCATTTTTAACTAGGCCAAAATTCTCGGGTAAACTCATATGGCCATTGGGCCCCGAGCAACTGAAAGTCCCCACCTAATAAGGCTGTAGGGGCCGCACCTGCTCTTACGGGAAATATTGGTGCGAACAAAAGCCTCGGTAAAATACCGAGCGAAAGTCCTAGTTACACGTAGCACACTCTCGAAAAATTACTCACGCAAAATTGGGAGGCTAGCACTGAAAACACATGCTAAAACGGCGACAAACAAAGGCGAAGATAAGTGGCAGGCCGCCCGCCTCCCCCGCTCAACTATCCTTTACTCATCTAATTATTCATTTATCCCTTCATTGATCTGTTTATATTGGGGTGATTTACTAACATGATTATTTGTTTGCTCGTATGTTCATAATAGTGCACGTAAGAACAATTCGGGAAAAAAAACTTTTATTCAAATACTTGGCTTAATACATTTAAAAGGGGGGGTCTATCCTCATTTTCCTACATTCTTTGCGCTGCTCTGTACTCTCAAGCTCCAACCGGTATTGCTTGTACTCTAAGTTGCGGAGTTTCCGGCTCAGCTCCTGCTTCTCAGGACCTTCTTCCACCGTCTCTGAAGCTGTTATCACCGTTTCTTTCTCCTCTAGCAGATCCATCTCCCGCCGGCAGAGCTCTTGAATTTCCTCCACGAAGCAGAGAAAATCTCGGAGGACAGCGTAGACTCAGATCCATTCCCAACAGTTTGTTGGCCAGGTCGTAGACGCTGGGATCTTCCGGATGCCTGACATTGATGAAGAGGTCTTCGTCAAAAGCTTTCTTCCTGAGCTCTTCCAGACAAGCAATATGGGAAGCCATTTCCTTGATGTTTTGGAAAGCAGACGAAATGTAAAGATTGTTGCGTTTTGGTTCTTGTTTATAAGCCCAGATCAGTCTCCGAGAATTATTGCTGGAGCAGTTTCTCGAGGAGTTTTTTCTTAGAAAAAGAGCGACTTGCACTAAAGGTTTGAACATTCGTGGTCGGTGGTCAATGGTAAACCGTTGGAACGTGGAAAAGAGGCACTTGGGCAGACGTTTGGAAATTCCCCAAGAGGGACGTTCCGCATGGTTCACACCCTGGCGGGGGGCGTACAATTGAAACTCATAGCAAAAATAGTAAAAACTTGGGGTTCTCATTAAAAAGAAGGAAATTCAGTTTTAAAAAAAAAAAGAAGAGGAGGCCCTTGGTACAAAGATGGCAAAGATAATCTAAGGACTCCTAACATGTGGAGTTGGCTCTACGTGTTCTTTTGTCAGGAAGTGCTCAGCGACGAAGCCTGGAGGATCGTCGGGCCCGACCAATCCTGTGGGAGTCACCCTCTTGAATGCTCTCATCTGGCTGAGGTCAATCAGAGGATGAAGGTGTTCAACTTGGGCTTTGGCGAGGAAAAAGCCTCGGCCACGTTCGGAAACAACAGCAATGGCAGCCTCTGACCTCAATCTTTCTTCTAAGGCCTTCGCCTCAAGATGAGCTTGAGTCTTCGCGGAGGATAGAAGGTCGTCTTTCTTCGCCAAGTCAGATCGAAGGTTGTCAAGGTCGGCCTCCATCAAAGCTATTTGGTCCGCTTTCGCGCTCGATTCTAGATGCGCCTCCTGCCGCAGCTCTGCAAGAGTTTTCTCCAATTCATAAATCCTCCGGTCGCGGAACTCTAAGCTAACTTCAGCACGAGCGGACTGATCGGCTAGTTCTTTGGAAAATGAGTCTTCCTTGGCGATCAGTTGAGCGGCGAACACTTTGCGATCCTCAGCAAGTTGAGAATTGAGAGCGCGGAGGCGCACCACTTTGGATCGTAATTTGTCAGCACTCTGGGCGGAGCGCCTATAGCAGTGGAGCGCGTGGAGCACTCCCGCCACAGCTCCTTCAGCGACATTATCCAAGCCACGCTGCTTAACAATTTCATCCATTCGCGCCATTTGGGCTGATGACAAAGTTAGAGAACACGGGAATCCCCGACTCATAGACCCTGAGGAAAGAGTGAAAGTATGAACAGGTGGAGGAGGGGCGTTGGCGGAAGACGTCAGGTTTGGACCAAGCGACGACAAGATAACTGTTGGGCGGGAAAGTGAGTCGTCGGCAAGACCGTGTTGGGCTGGGATGGTCCTTGTTGGGGAAGGGCGAGGATCCTCCTCGCCAAGGGGCCGTTTTCCGCCCGTCTGGATTCTCAATAGAGATGCCTTGTCGCCTTTTAAATTTATTCGAGGGGGAAATGAGACGTTATTCTTCTTCTTAAAGGCCGCCAAAAGCTCCCCTTCGGCGCGGTGAGTTTGTCCTAAAAATATACAAAAAAGTATAAGCCGACCGAAAATAGAAAGAGCGAGAAGGGTAAAAGAGGAAGATTTATCAATCACTCGAGAGCAGTCTGAAATGGCAAGACGAGCCAGAAAGTCGATGACAGCTTTGTGTTCAGGAGTAAGGGAGTCCTCAAACGGGTCAACTATTTGGCGCGCACCCTGAGTCCAGTAGAAAGGAAATCGAGCAGTGCCATCTCTGTGTGTAAAAACCTCAGGGTATTCGTGGGACACCACAACCCTGAAGAATTTCCGGGCTAAATCGATAGAGATACTAGGCCAGATGAGATTGAAGCGCTGACGATCAGGCATGGCTTCTAGGGAAACCCAGTTACGTTGCGGGGAGGGCTGGACAGATACGCGATAGAAATAAAAGAAGGTCGAAGGTTCAGGTTCCTGGTGAATCGCGTCGCAGAGAATTTCGAAACACCGGAGGAAGGCCCAACTGTTGGGATGAAGTTGATTAGGAGCCACATTGATATTGTGAAGAACGGAGCAGATAAAAGGGGAAAAAGGAAATTTAATCTTCAAACTTGTGAACATATACCCATACACATAAAAGAAGTGAGGATCACCCACGGAGACGTCTTTGGGGCGGAGCCAAGGGCGTTCAAGGGGTAAGCAAGCACGAACACGCAGAAGCTCGTCAAGAGGTTTCTCATGACAAAGTCCACCGGATTCTGAGGAAATCTCCCAAATGGATGATTCCTTTTCCAAACTCGACCGTTGGTTGGGTATTGTCCCGGCGAGCAAGGCCTTCATGGCGGGAGCACTCAAAGATTCCCAAGTCCTCGTTCGGAAGGCAATGACTTCTTTTTCTTCAAGAGGAACGCCTCCTGGAGGGGGCGGGGGAACGGGAGGAACACACCGTAGAGGGGTGGCCGCGACGGCATTACGTTTGAGATTTTTGGTCTGACGCTTTGGAGTCATTGCGGACGATTTGCAAGGAACAAAGGTAATTCTAACACTGAACAAGTTCGCGCGAGAATAGAAGAGCAAAGATTCGTAATCGCGAAGGAACGGAAGGAATGAGTAGGACAATGTTGTTATAAGCGAGGTGCGACGTGTGGAGGAAAACGTGTAGGAGGAAGTTGTGGATGGTTATCGAGGGATGTGGAGGAAAAAGAAAGGTTGAGCCTATGACGTCAGGGAATGACATGATTGCAGTTGCGAAATTCTGGGGAGTGAGAAAGACGCATTAAATGAAAAGCTGTGATGGTTGCTGCCGATTGGTTAAAATTCAAATTGTCAAAGATTTGATGTGACTGGAAGGGACATGTCAAAGGTAGCGATTGAGATTTTGTGGATTCACTGACCTCGGCGTCACTCCAAGGCTTGACGCATGGGATGGACACAACACACAGCGGAGTGTCACGATTCAAGGCACGTGCAAAACTATGTTGGGGCGGGCAAACTAGAAGCCTTCGCCACAAGCCTGCTTGTGGACTTGGATCGCCTGGAAGAGAGGGCACGGCTATAGATCCAAAGTGTTGATTGTAAAGGCTTTATTTACCAGACCATGTTGGCCATTGTTCTTCATCTCTGGATTCTTAAGGTTTTTAGGTCTTAGTTAGTATTCTTAGGGATGTCGCCTTATTTTTTGCTTAAAGACACACTTAGCTCTCATGCTTCGAGCTCGGTGTCTTGTGGACTGGGCGAGACCCCTGGGTCCCTCGCCCAGGAGACTTGACTTTGGGCGGGGGACGCACCATGGCCTTGGGCCACCCATCCCAAGGCCCAACTTGCCCATTTATGCAGGTTAAAGGCGTCAAAGCCCAAACCTCACTTCTATAAATAGGGGAAATACCAATTGTAAGGGACTCTTAGCTCATTTGAATAATGAGAGCATTGAAATTCAGTTACACTTTCTCTCTCTAAGTGGTTAGAGCTTCTCTCTCTAAGCATTCTCATCACCGTCCTCACTCTTTGGGTACTACCTTCCCTCTCTATGTTCTAGCACGGAACTGTTTTCAAGGCCTTTACTCTGCTTGAATTTTATCTGATGTTCTTGCTCTAGTGTAGACTATACTGCAGTTGTGTAGAGCTTATTTTTCTGTTTACTGACCTGTTTCTTTGTATTTTGTTTGGGGTTGGGCACCCCTTGTGCTCCCATTAATGAAATGCTTATAAAAAAATGTTTTTTTCTTTGGATTTCTTGATTGTGAGTTTGTTGATTTTGTTTGGAGAATAACATTTTTTTTTACTCTAAACTGAGATTGTCCAAGCTCCAATTTGTGCTCTAGATGAAGATCCAGCTTGTACTGCTCTCTGTAACAAATAAAAAAAACAAAGCAATCATGATATGAGTATTTATCCTAGAATATTTTTAAGCAAACATGATTTGAGTATTATTTGAGGCTTACATTCCCAGTATTTGATTATGGTGGGTTCTTGCAGGTCCTAGCACTATGGCCTACACATGACACATGTTGTATTTAATCTTGTTGTTACTTTTGGTTGTCTGCATTTTTTCAAAAACAACCTAATGTCGAAGCAGATGTTGTAACATCGTGCTGTGACATTTGTCCCTGCGGATCTACTGTGTGTTTGACTGGTTTTTCTAGAAGCTTTGGATTGATTTCGTGATAATCAAGTTAGGGTTATTGAAGAAGCTTCTATTTATTATTTGGAATATAATATAGTGGAATCAAATCTGTTGAAGAAGATTTGATTTGGTTTAAATTGTGAAAGATGTTATCTTTTGTTCAAATCTTATTTGATAAGATTTGTTACTGGTTTAAAAGATTTGTTCCATATCTGTTTTATGGACTCTATTTTCGTGCAAGCTCATTGAAGATCAAGACCAGAAGAACGACTATTTAAGGAGGTTTAACCCTAGTTGCAAAGTGTGCCTTGGGCACCCAAGGATTGGGTTTTAGGATTGTATTTTGTGAGTCCTTGTTCTGTTATTTTGTACACCACTCTACTGCCTCCATTGATCTTCATCTGGCATAGAGTTGGTTTGTTTTAGTTGAGTTGTAATCTCTTCAAACATGTGTTGATTGTTGTTACCAATCACTGTGGCAGTGATTGATAGAAAGTGAGAGGGGCTCTCATACTTAGGTCGATATACTAAGTAGAAAAACACTGGGTAGATTAGGAAAAGAACTATGAACTGAGGTGTTCATGAGTGTCTGTAGTTTCTAAATCTTGATAAAGTGGATTTCCTTTCTTTGGGCGAAGCCCTCCAGATGTAGGTGATGTTGCACCGAACTGGGTTAACAATTCTCTGTGTTCTTTATTGTTTTTGTTGATTTAATAATGTGCTGCACATCAGTTGTTACTGTTAGTCAGTTGTCGAACCGGTTGTCCCAGCATCGCGTTTGAAATCTGTCATGTGCGAGAACCAGAATTTCAAATCTTAGTTTTGGCCCAGCTCACCCTTATTGTGAATCAATGGATTGAGTGCTGATATATTGAGGTGATAATATTCACACTGGGAAACTATGGAGTAAGATAAAAAATCATGTGATAAAACCAACCATCGAACAAGGTTTGTATGTAGAGTTTTAGAGTGCATTTGAGTAAATCGACGAACACCAATTTCAACAGCTTTCTCGACTAGTTTACAACTCGTTTTTATCACTTCGTTCTTCTTATTTTGCAAAACAAAACAACCATTTTCTAAACTCATTTCTTGAGTTAATTTTATTAAAGAACGACATTTGTGTTAGAAATTTTATTTGATACGATAAAGCCCTTTGCTATACTACAACTGAATCTTGAGATATTTGAAAGTATTATGGTAAAAGATCCTTTCAACAAAAGTATCGAGCCTTCATTTTACTTCATTTTTGTTTTAAATAAGGACCAATGATATTATAATGATTATTTGACTAATATCTTATCCAAGTCACCAACCCACGTGGTAATCTTAAACAAATATAGATTGCCCATATTGATTTTTCACATTAGTTTTAGTCATTTAAAATTCTCTTTAATCACTTTTTATCCTTCTCTTCCACCTTCTTCCTCTCATTCTTATCCATCTCCTTCCTAACCATCATCGAACCTCCCTCATAACCACTAAGCCACCACATAACCTCTACATCCTTCTTCCCAACGTTGGCTATGTCAGCTACGATTGCAGAAGCTCTATCTCTCAGGTGGGCAATGGTATTGACGGCAAAACTGGGTTTCACGCGAGTTCTCTTTGAGACCGACTCACTGCTGCTATTTCAAGCTTGGAAAAGGAGGAAGGGCGACTCCTATTTGTTTCTTGTTCTTCATGATTGTTTTATACTTTGTAGTTGTTTTGATCTTGTTGATCTTACTTTTATTCGTTGGGAAGGAAATATTTGTGCTCATTTCATGGCCCGAAATGCCTCCTCAGTTAACGATATTGTTGGCTTCTATGCCTGTTTAATAATATTTGATCCACGTTAAAAAAATAAAATAAAAACCAGATTTTTATACTTTAAATGTTAAGTTAAATTCAATATGCATTGACACAAGGAATTCTAAATTTTTTTTAGTGTTAACTAATATATCTCCACAACCGACATTCATGAATTTAATCCCTCTTGTCATGGTCGGTGCATTAAGCGGTAGGGGGATGACCAATGAGTTTTTTTTTTTTCATTTTTAAAAGTTGGGATTGGAGTCTCCAACTACTTACTTAAGAGATGAAGTACTAAACTACTATGTCAACTCACTCTAAATATTAAATTCTTCAAATCAATTTTTTTTTAAAATTTCAAAAACTAAGTTTCAATAATCTAAATTTTCAAACTTAGTAGTATAAGATAGTACTGAACTAGCTTAGGGTCCCTTAGAAAACAACCTTACATTGAGATGGACAAATTAGATTAACTCAATCCTATATCACACCTATTATTACCGCAAGATGTATCATATGGTTGAAAGTTGAACTGCATGTCCCAAAGCCCATGGTTTTGTTTTCCTATCCTACCCACAGATCAAGCGGTGGTAATTCAGTTTACCAAATTCCCTCTCTCAATTTCTCCCTCACACAGCCATATCCACAAAAAAAGGAACAAAGGATCAGGGAGAAGGGGCAACAAAGGATCCCCTCCACGGCTCAGATGTGGATCCCCTCCATGCAGAAGCAAGTAATCCACACTTCATCCAAACTTGCGTCTGGAAGGAAGAATCGATTCTCAAAGATATGAACCAAACACACTCATAATCACCGTAAAAATAAGTGGTTCCAAAATGTGTTAGAGGCCAAATTAATTAGTAACAGTACCTCCTGTTGTGTATGACAGCAGAATTCCCTTTTTGAGCTTAACAGTGAAGAATCTAAAAGCCTGCATCCCCTTCCCTTTTGAAATTTCTGAAAAATTATTTGTCCACTTGAGCTCCTGTGGAGCCTTACGGGTTCAGTCACATCCCCTTTTTGTGCTAACTTCATCACAATTAGACCTTATGCAATTTATCATTTTTCTTAGACGTTGACGTTTTTTAATCTGAAATTAAATGCTTCTGTTTTATTTGATGATTCGATGATTTTCTTTTGGAGGATTTAGCAATTCTCTAAAAGTTGGTTTAGAAATATAAGACTACTAACCAAGTGGGTTTAATGGCGGAGTTAGGAATTTTTTTAGCCTGGGCAAGATTAAGTCTAAGTTTAATTGCCCACACTTGTCACCTAAGATTTTAAATTGCGGTTGCAGTCACAGTTTTAGGTGCTGCGGTTGCGGGAATTACGGGGTTGCGGCGTAAATAGCATGTTGCAATGACAAATATGTCTCATTCTCAATTAATCACACAACCCAAATATATAGTTACATTTTTTGTAGTGCCATTCTCAACAAATAAACCGCCGCTAAAACCCCGAAATTTTTGTAGTGCAAGTTCATAGTTACCTGGTTCGTCATATGCTTTGATACGTGGTACGAGTACGCGGTACATAACTTGTAAATTATGCAGTAAAGAAGGGGTATATTGATTAATATCAACAATATAATTAATATAAAAGACTTGCACCATTTTTTTAACTCTATAATTAATATAAATTAATTTATTCATTGAATTTCATTATATTAATGATAGTATATGAATAAATTAATTAATTTCATTAATTCAAAAATAATACTCCCTCCGTTTCTTATTATAAGTCACATTTTTTGAAAAAAATTTGTTCCTAAATATAAGTCACTTTCTAATATCTAGGAAGCATTAAATAATTTTTTCCAAATTCACCCTCATATTTAATATGAAAGAGATGATGAACTTTTGGAATATTAACTTGGAGAGAGAAAATCATAGGAAAGTAAATAAGGGTAGTCTAGGAAAGCTAATCATTTTCTTTACAAATTTATTATTACTAACTACTTTTCTTAATCTAAGAGAATTAGTTTTTTGTGACTTATAAATAGGAACACAGGGAGTATATGAAAAACATACATGTGGTTTGCAACTTCCAAGAATATAACAAAATAAAAAATATCATGTAGTTAATAAAAATGCTTATAAAAAAAATGTAGTTAATAAAAATAAATAAATGTAGTCAATTTTACATTAATTTATTTTTCCAATTCCCCTCTATCTTTACCTCACGTTCCCTCCTTCATTTACTGAGTGATTGGATTCATTCCAAAATAGACTCCTTCCTATTTAGGTCCAGGAAATGTTTCCATTCCTAATATTAATTAGACTAAAAAATCAGGACCACACAAATCAAATGATTTACGTTTCTTTCCTAATTCTCTAATTATCCTCTGTTTCCTTTCTCTTTCACCTTACCCAGTAATTCTCTAATTATCCTCTGTTTCCTTTCTCTTTCACCTTACCCAGTCACACATCAGAAATTCTCACTTCCCCTCCCTAAAGTTATACGACCTTTGCTCTTTCTCCACTATCCCTCACAGTAGTCGACCACCATCTACATCACGTCTTCAGTACCGTCCACGGATCTACATGCAAGAAGCAGATACAGGTTTTGCTGAAATCTACATGCAAGAAGGGATTTTTTTCAGGGCTGAACAGAGCACTTTGGATCTAGAAATCGAAGGACAGATGATGAAGCCATGAAGGGAAAAATGGTACAAAGGGAAAGGTAAAAAACTCCTTTGAGAGATCCAATTCAGGGAAGATACCCTCTGATGCTTCAGCCAAAATTGAGTCTGCCCTTGCCCTGTAATCGATTCTCAGTGCAAGAAACCCTTCATGTAAATTTTGTTGAGGATCCAAGGAGCTACACCTCACGAACTCTTCACTCACTCACTCACCCACCCTCCCACCGCCTCACTCCCTCACCTACAGCGACACATCTGTCTCCCTAAATTTTGCCCTTTCTCTCTTCTATTTTTTGGTCCGAAACCTGACTTAGTCCAAAGAAAAAATTAAAAAAAATTCCTAGAGCCTGGGCCAGGCGGTGAATCCTCCTATGAGTGGGTTGGTGTAGTGATTCAGCACTTCATCCTTTAAGCAAGTGGTTGGGGGTTCGAATCCCAACTCTTGCGAATAGAAAAAACTCTTGGTCAACCCCCTACCGCTTAGTGCGCTAACCGTGGGGCGAGGGATTAGTCTCACGGCTGTCGGCTGTGGGGATACCTTGGTCAAGACAAAAAAAAAAAAGAAATATAAGACTACTTATCATATTTTTTTCATCTATACTCTCATTTAATGTTATATCTCTCATCTATCACTTTATATTTTAACTAATCACAACTCTCATCAATTACTTAACAAATAATTATCATTATCTTTTTTTAATATAACTCAATTTAAATAAAGGTGCATGGCCGACCCAAGGTGGTTGTTAGGGTGCAAGTGTACCTTAGAGCATCTCCAATGGGGGTTGCTTAAATCCAGTTGGCAACTTAAGCAATGTTGCTTATTTTGAAGCACCACTGGAGCAATATGACGTGGCAGTTGGGTTGCTTAAATTTAAGCAACGGTTGCTTATTTTCTCTCTCCTTACTTTTTAACTAAAAAATCATATTTTCTCTTTCATTCATGTACTTGTATAGTGTCATTACCTTAAAATAATATAAATATCAGAGGTATAATGGGACCCAACTAAAAGTAAACTAAGCAACCGTGGTTAGAGTGAATTTTGCTTGGGTTGCTTAAATCCTATGTGTCAGTCTGGACCCACCGAAATAGTTTTTAAGCAACCCAACTAGCAACTATGCATTGGAGATGCTCTTAGGTCTTGCACCATGCATGATAGAAGAAAACATGTTATAACAGGTCATGTTACCTGTTGGAAAAAAAAATTAAAACTATAAATGCAGTGTATAATACAAAAATACCCTCATCCTCTTTCTGGCACTCTTTGCTCTAGGTATGCACTCTATCCTCTTTCTTCTCTAGTGAGCAATCCGCCGCCGCGTCTCCTTTCTTCTTCGGCGAGATCTCTTGCGTCGTGTTTAAACCGCTGCGAAACCCAGTTTCCGGTGAGTTTTCCGGCGACGTCCAATCACCATTTTTCATCCACTTTATGTAATCTTACTACTTCCTTTAGCCATCTCAATTTCATAATTGTACATGCAAGGAATTTCAAAGCTAAAGATCTCCTTTTTTTTTTTACAAATAGAGGTTGCAGATGTAAAGTTTTCATTTTTGACTCACTCACAAATCTCTATTTCGAAAATCTTGCTGCTATTTAGTGGGTTTGTCCCTGCTTCTGGTTGTTCATGGTTGTGTGTCGCGGTAGAACAAGACGGAGGCTTTGAGCACTGCAACGACAGAGCTCGGTGGTTGCGCGGTGTTGGGGCTTAATACTCCCATCTCTCTGTACTTATGTCCCCCATCAATCGCGCTTGATGATGAGAGTTTGCAAAGTGGGGTTTGATGAGTGAGATCACAATAGAGTTGATTGGTGATGACTGATGAGATTTGGCCATTTGGGTTTGTTTTACCATATTATTTTGTTTGTGTTTGTGATGCATATATGACTGTTTGACCACCGCGCTGACAGGGGTTACGGAGAGGAAATGACCACCATGCCGGAATCCTGCGACAGCCGTCGAGGTGGCTGGTCAGAGTTGGCCGCGGTGGCACACTTGCAGGTGAAGGGACCAATAAAGGTTGAGTCACGCAATAAGGGGCTTTTGTGTCATAATCAAATTAGAATTAAAAAAATTAAAAATTCCATTTAACAGAATAAACCGGTATCTCATTCTTCACATTGACAGGTGGTGTCATCCTATTGGCCCTTGCATGCATGGTATGGGTGCAAGACCCACATGCTATTGCACCTTATACATCGCCCCGACCCAACATTAAATGAGGCCTAAAGCAAACTTTAAAGTGAGCCTTTTTTTTGGGCCTTTTTGTCTTATGTTTGGTTTTTTTATGACTTTTTTTATTTAGTAAAAAAAAATTTGGGGAATTTTTTACTTGATAAAAAAAATAAAAATTTGGAGGCCTAAAGCGGTTGCTTGAGTGGTTTTACCTTTGAGCCAGCCCTGTAAAGATGCTTTAGTCAAAATATATATCAATAATAAACTCTTCAAATGTGTATAACTTTAAACAACATTTTTTTTTGAGTTTAATTTTGATGCACCGACGGTGTAAAGTTTTTTTACACCGTCAACCAATCAGATTTCAAAGATATGACATGTCAATGAAAGAAATTAAATGAAAAGAGAGATTTTCTCACATCCTTGAAATCTGATTGGTTGACGATGTAAAAAAACTTTACACCGTCGTGCATCAAACTTTTTCTCATTTTTTTTTGAAATTGAGGAAACAATCAATAACTATCCTTCTTTCTTCTTAATGATATGTGTATAATTTTAAAATGGAGGAGTAAAAGGAAGGAAGTAATAAAGGATATTAGAATTAAGATTAGACTGACACCTGGAATTAATATATATATATATATATATATATAATATACTAAATGAAAGTTTTTTTCTAGAAGGTTTTGCCACGTGTCACCCTCATATCATCCCAATAAAAAATATACAAATTTTGTTTTTCAATATTAAATCCTCATAAAAAAACAAATTTTGTTTTTCAATCAATCACAGCATATAACAAATTTGTTTAGTAACTTTGAATACATATTCAATATTTTTTTTTGAAAGGGAATACATATTCAATATTAAATCTGTAAGATTTTGTTTTTTCTTAACTTTTAATACATTTTCAATATTAAATCTGCATCAAAATAAAATATGTGTACACCCCATCCATCCGTAAATATTTTATTTTTTCTTAACTTTGAATACATATTCAATTTCAATTTGATTCTTAATTTTTTGAACATGGAGTTCTTCAATATTATATTTTATAATAACCAATCAATATATTTTAAAAAAACATATCCCTGTGATCACACTTTGGATTACACGTTTTTTTAAAAAAATTAGTAAAAAATACAATGTATTTGACCAAAGCATAAAAAAAAATTTGGTTACACCAAAGCATAAATTTTAAAAACCAATCAATATATTTTTTAGAAAAAACATATTCGTGTGATCACACTTTTTTTAAAACAATTTAGTAAAAAAAAACATATCCATAAAGTCTTATGTAAAAAACTATAAATGCATTCTAAAAACATATCCGTGTGATTACACTTTAAAAAAAAAAACAGAAAAAAATACAACGGATATGACCAAAACATATCCATGTGATTACATTTTTTTTAAATAGTAAAAAAAAAACCTAATGGACCAAAATCATATTCGTGTGATTAACAAGCAATTAGCTTTTCAAAAAGAGGGCAAGGATAAGCTAGCAGGAAATGAAAAACACGAAATAAATAGGGAAGAAGGATTTACCAATCACACGGGCGCAGTCTAAAACCGAAAGTCTGGCCAGGAAATCGATGACAGCTTTGTCTTCGGGGATCAGGGAGTCCCCGGGCGGGTCGATTACTTGGCACACTTCCTAGGTCCAGTAGAGGGGAAATCAGGCAGTGCCATCCCTGTGGGTGAAAACCTCGGGATACTCGGGGGACACTACGAACCTGAAGAACTTCCGAGCCAAGCCAACGGTAATGGTGGGCCAGAGAGGGTTAAAGCGCTGGCGACCCTCTCTGGCTTCCAGGGAAACCCAGCTGCGTGGTGGCGACGGTGGAGCAGACACACGGTAGAAATAAAAGAAGTGGGAAGGTTCAGGATCTTGCTGAATTGCATCGCAAAGGATCTCGAAACATCGCAAAAAAGCCCAACTGTTGGGATGAAGTTGACTAGGGGCAACATTGATGCTATGGAGCACGGAGCAAATGAAGGGGGAAAAAGGAAATTTGATGCCCAAGCTCGTGAACATATACCCGTACGCGTAGAAGAAATGGTCAGCACCCACGTAGTTGTCTTGAGGACGGATCCAAGGGCGTTCAGAGGTTGTGCAGACACCGTAGTACATAAGATTGTCAAGGGGTTTTTCGTGGCAAAACCCGCCAGATTCTGAAGAAATTTCCCAAATGGATGACTCCTTCTTTATGCTGGACCGTTGGTTAGGCATCGTTCCGGCGGGCAAAGCCCCTATGGCGGGAGTTTTCAGCGATTCCCAGGTCTTCGTCCGGAAGCCAATGATTTCTTCTTCTTTGAGGGGAGCCCCTCCCGGAGGGGGCGAGACGACGGGAGGAACGCATCGCAGGGGAGTGGCGATAGTAACTTTGCGCTTAGGATTTTTAGTCTGACGTTTTGGTGTCATTATGAAAAGGGTACGAGGGGTGAAGGTTATTCTGATGTGCGAGGGTTAGCCAGAAAAGGGATGATGAGCAGAAAGTCGCAAAAGCCACAGCAATGAACTATGGAGAGAGTTCGCGCAAGGAGCGGGAAACAAAATATCAACACCTTTTTAAGCGAGGAATGACGTTTGGAAGGAAACGTGTGAGGAGAAGCTAAGGGAAGTTGTTGTGAGACATGGAGGAAAAGTGGGGAATCGTGCCCCATGACGTCAGGAAATGATATGATGGCAGTTGCGGGATTTTGGGGAGTGGGAAGGACGCATTAAATGAAAAGTTACCATAGTTGAAGCCTATTGGTTTAAATTCAGGTTGTTAGGCTTCGCAAAGATTCGAAGAGACATCTCAAAGGCAGTAGTTGGGATTTGGGGGATTTGCTGACCTTAGCGCTACTTCAAGGCGCGACGCGTGGCGAAGACTCGACACATGTCAAAAGTGTCACGATTCAAAGCACGTGCGTAGCAGTGATGGGGCGATTGGACCAAATGTCATTGACACAATACTGCTTGTGGACTCTGCTCGCCCGGGAAAGGGGAACACAGCAAGAAGTCTAAAATATAGATTTTAAAAGCTTTACTCACTAGGCCATGTTGGCTACTGTTGCTCATTTTGCTAAACGCTTTAGGTTTTAGCATTGGTTAGTTTCTTATGGTTTTGGCCTTGAGATTTTTTCTGCTTAAAGACACACTTAGCTCTCATGCTTCGAGCTCGGTGTCTTGTGGACTGGGCAAGACCCCAAGGTCCCTCGCCCAGGGGCATTTGGCCTTAGGCGGGGAGCGCGCCAGGGACTTGGGCCTCTCTCCCCGAGGCCCAACTGGCCCATTAAGATACATTAGCAGTGCAAAGCCCAACTCCACACCTATAAATAGGGGACGGTAACCAATTGTAAGAGACTCTTGGCTCATTTGAGAAATATTCAGATTGAAATCCAGTTATTCTCTCTCTCTAGCGGTTAGAACTTCTCTCTCTCAAACACTCATATCACTTTCCTCACACTTTGGGTACTCTACCCGCATTCAATGTTCTTAGGATAGAACAGCAATCCTTTCAAATTCTGCAACTGTTATTCTGAATGCAAGTTTAGGATGGTATGAATCATGAATTTTTAGTTGGAGATGATAAGTTAATCACCGTCCTAAACGTGATGATAAGTTAAATCAAAACATTTGCCAAGATTTCATATTTGTATTTTTAGCGCGCAGCTTCTTTTATTTACTTTATAAGTTTTAGTCCCATTCACTCTCACACTTTGATTGCTGTAATCAGGAAAAGAGGTAAATTTTGATGAAGTGGAAGTGATCAAGACGCAGTTCTTTTTGTTCAAAAGATAAAATACCTCTAGAAATCCAGAAGTCAAATCCATCAAAGCCACTCCTTTTCCATAAGGATCTTTATGAGAGAATTCTACTGCTGTCATGAAGCAACTTTCCTCTTCAGTTCTACTGGGTAAGAGAAAACTTAATTTAGATGGCATTATTTGATTAATGTATTTGTTGGAAGCTACTTCTTATTTGTATGTTTGATTCTTCATTATACCTAATAAACTCTGTTCTGCAGCCAAATATTGATTAATTATGATGTGAGTCTCAATAATACTTGATTTCTGATACAAAGGATTATAAGTATTGTTGCCTCTTGGAACTTGAAAATTTGATTCTGCATTTTTTTTTTTTTTGCATCTTTTGCAAGAATAGAATCCTTGTGCATGAGTTTTACAATGAATTTTGCTTACTGCATTAATAGATTAATAGATTTACAACCTTCTGCTCCAAGTATAAATCAATAATTTTCTTAATGGAGTAAACACTTAATAGATCCCTACTAGATGTAGAATGTTGATCACACAAATTATTAATGATTGAATGCTCTCATAGCTAAAATTTTGTCTTCTGCAGACATGTGACCTGCACAAAATGTACTTTTTTCTTGGTTTTGTGGAAGTGTACTGCTTAAAGATAGCATTAGCATTACTTTACTTGAACTAATAGTGACTAAGCTCCAAGATAGGCAACGAGATACAACTGAATTAGAGGATAAAGTGAGATCTCAAACTGATTTGTTGGTTGCTAAAGACCAAGGTGGGTATTGTGTGATTCTTTGTGCAGGTTCTACTTGGTGATTCTGATTCATTATTCTGAGAAAGGGAATATTGTATAGCCATTGTAAGGGATTATGCTATCTCATTCTCCCTTTTGCATGTGCTGCAGTAAACTATTGGTTATTTGTTAATTTTGTTTTCTCTTGATGCTTTGTTATGAAATGGATGATTGAAAATTCAAAATTATATCGTTGTGAGAGTGTAGTGACTTCTCCAAAATCTTGCTTCTATGAATTTGGATGTCCAGGATTTAAATGTTGATTCCTTTTTATCTCTTTATCAGGTATAGATAAAAAAAAAATCATCATGCAACTTAAGAAGATAAATATAAGGAGACCAATATCAAGTGCTTCAACAATTGGAAAGGAGAGAATAGTTATATCTGGAATGGTATAGCAGAAGAAGAATTGAATCTTATTCCCATAAATCAAGTAAAGTTAAACATCTCTTTTCTTTTTACTTCATACTTATCCTAAGCTTGCAAAAATCACTGTGGGGTAGTTTATTTTACTCTATAGTTCCAATATGGGTAATTCTAATATAGGTATGTGCTCCATGTGAATACTTCTTAGCAACAAAATATTTACTACTGTAACACAAAGAATCAGATGCAAAAACAGTTCAATTTCTCAACCAATAAACTAAGAAGTTCAAATTAATTCCCGTTATACTCACCCTTTGTTTGGCCTGTCCTTTTTATCTTTTCGACAGCAGCTGAATGACTGTGAAGAAGATGTTGGATAAAGTGGATGATCTTGACATGGACAAAGTGATAGAGGAATTTGAGAGGCTTACAAAGGATGCTGATCTGGTTTAGAATACTTATGGATCTCTATTCTTGGCTTCCCTTCAGGACTTTTCTTTTTACTTCATTGGATTCTAATATAACTGATAGAGATTCAATCTATAAACAATTTTAAATATGAACGCTTCTGTAATATAAAAGGAACGGAGGTACCATTAAGAAGAGAATGAAATCACTAACATGGATGTCATAAGAAATGATATACATTGTAGTTGTAATGTATGTATAAGGCTTAAATACTCTGGAGGTCTCTGAAATTGTCTCCCGTACGAAAATAAGTCCCTGAAATTTTTTTTTCCGATTCCGAATCCCTGGAAATTTTTTTTAATCAGAATAAGTCTCTACTCGTGTTTCCAGCATATGTGGCACAATTTTTGCTGAGTCATTTATTCCACGTGGCTTTTCTATTTTTTTTAAATACATATGGATTAAAAAAATAAAATTAAATATTTCAATTTTAATTTAAAATCTTTTTAGGATTAATTAGATTTAGGGATTTAGGGTTAATTAGATTTAGGGTTAATTAGGTTAATAAGATTTTAATTTTAAATTTAAACATTTAAATTTAATTTAAACATTTAAATTTAAAATTTAAATCATTTTAGGGATTTAGGGTTAATTAGATTTAGGGTTAATTAGGTTAATAACATTTTAATTTTAAATTTAAATGCTTAATTTTATTTTTTTAATATATGTGTATTTAAAAAAATAGAAAAGCCACGTGAAATAAATGACTCAGCAAAAATTGAGCCACATAGGCTGGAAACACGAGTAGGGACTTATTCTGATTAAAAAAATAATTTCAGGGATTCGAAATCGGAAAAAAAAATTTCAGGGACTTATTTTCGTACGGCATACAATTTTAGAGACCTCCATAGTATTTAAACCTTATTATAATGCTAAAAGATATAGTTAGTTTGCTTTTACTAAAGGAGTGAGAGATGATTGTTGTGCTAAAAAAAGATTTTCACCTCTATAAATATAGAAGGGTTTATGGCATGATAGGTTCACACCGGATTTTTTACCGTTGCATGACAGTTAATAAAGAGACTAACCACTTACCAGCAAGTTCTTTAACAAAAAAAAAGGAAATAAAAATGTATAGGTTGATAATAAGGTAGCTGATCGATGGGTTGCTACTGATTATCCTTCTAAAGTATCCTTTAGACAATTGTGTTTTCCCTTATGAGAATAAGATCTTCTATTGTGTACCTACCCCATAGATCTCAAAGGCAATAGAAAGATTTGGTATGAGGATGCACACAATTTTGTGTGGACGATGGTAAAGGAGAATGATATAATGAAACGTTAACATTTAATTTAATCTCTTTTCATTTGTAACATGTAACTTTATTTGCTACTTTGTTTTTATGATGATTTTAATTTTTAATGTGGAGATTGATATTTACTGATCTAAGTTATATATGTGTATAATCTCTTTTTTTTTGAACGTGTGTATATTCAAAGTTTGCTACTTTTATATTTGCTACTTCTGTACATGACTTCAAATGAACAAGAGGTAGAATCCATTTTTATTCAAAGTTATCATCCATTTTCAAAAAAAAAAGTTATGATTGTATTAAGGGGTGGAATCACGTTGTGGTAATAGGGTCAGTCGCTACCCTTAGCCAAAAAATTGTTACTTAATTTACTATAAAAGATACTAAACTCCCTATATATTTCAGCCCTCAACCCTTAAAAGACAAACTTCACTTAGACTAATCAATATATATCTCTTACATATTTTATTATTATATGCAAGAAAAGTAGTAGCATCAAACTACTAATAAAAAAAGAAATTTCATTACACTATTACGTATTATATTCAATTAAAGAATGTTAGAAATATGCATATGGAGTGTCTTTAAATTAGCTTATGTAATTGTTCCAGGCTAAACGTAGTTGAGATATAAGACTGTTCACAATTTAATCTTAATCTTATTTTAATTAATTTAATTTTCCATGCTATTAATTGTTTATTTGCTCCATCGGAAAATAATTGTTTATTTGATGCAAGATGTAGATCTCCAAATCGACGACAATAAGCTGATGAATATGTGCCTAATTGAAATCGAAAATGAGCTACAATGCAATGCCATATCTCTTAAAGATTTTTCATGTTTGCCATATCCTACTATTTCTGAAATTATAAATTTTGAAAATAACTTTGTTGCAAGCGAGCTCAATTACAATAAGAAAGAGATGAAAAAAATTCATGAAGAGTTGGTTGGCTCACTTACTATAGAACAAAAGGGTGTATAAATGCAAGTGTTGGATGCAGTCATGTCTAATAAGGGAGACTTCTTTTTTCTTTTATGGTTTTGGAGGAACGAGTAAAACTTAGTCTGCTGCGGTGCGACGAAAACATGAGATTACAGAATGTTTCATCCTCAACGCCTGCTGTAGAAATAAGAGAATTTGCGGAATGGATTCTTAAGGTGGGCAACAGAACAATTAACACTATCGACAAGGCTGAAACCACAATTGAGATACCGTCAGATTTGTTGATTGGACAAGGTCTTGATCCTCTTATTGAATTGGTTAATTTTACTTATTCGAACTAAGTGGTGAACTTGAAAAGTGATTCATACTTCCAAGAAAGAGCAATTCTCACCTCGATCATCGAGAGTGTCGAACAAGTCAACAACTTTATGTTGTCAAAGCTTCCTGGTGTTGAGAGAGAGTATTTGAGCTATGATACTCCATGTAGATCAGATGAAGATTCTGAGCGTGATGCAGAATGGTTCACCTCTGAGTTTTTAAACGATGTGCGATGTTCAGGAATTCCAAACCACAGACTAATATTGAAGATAATTCCACTGATACCCTAAAAAGAGTACGTGATACTGATTGAATGAATTTGGAGAGGACAACGGTAAATAGTAACGAAATCATGAGCATAAGGGTGTAATTACTCATGCAATCATTTTAAAGTGAATTTTTTTAAAAATAATTTAATTTATGTTTATTTACAAATGCAAGATTGTTTTTCACTTTAAAAAAAATTGCAAAAATAATTGATTATTTCAAAAGAAACTAAAAACTGGAATATAACAAAAGTCACCTAATATATATATATATATATATATATATATATAATATAATGTCTTATGTCTTATATGTACTGCAATAATCACAACCCGACATTGCTGCTTAAAGGAATGATAAAAACAGATATCTAATTTTCTTTGTCAGCTTAGGGGGCCGAATATATATTTAACTACCATGTTTTTTCTTTTTTTGGTTACTATTTGTCATGACTTGTCAGACAGGGGCCACGACAACCCCTTTTTCATGAGGCCTGGGTCCGTCGTTGGGCCTTTGGGAGCTAGAAATGAGAAACCGTCCCTCACAATGCTTTCCTAATCACCATCGATCATCCACAAATTACAGTATATTCAAACTATGAGTGTTTTAAAAAATGTAACATTGTTTTATAGATGGAGAATGGAAGTGATGGAAGGAGAGAGATTTTTAGAAACTAATATTGTTTGATTCAAATTTTAATATGATTATTTAAAAAATCTTTAATAAATATGTTATTCCAGACAAAAAAGTTAAAATTAATTTTACTAAAAAACTGAATTTTTAAATAAAAATTATATTTTAACTTTTAAAAAATATGTTTATATCTTCAAATGATAGTTCCAGTGGTAAGAGCGGGTGGACATATGAGTTGGGTATAGGGAGATCTTCGACTCAACCCTTTGAAATCTCCTATATAATAATGTAATATAGGATTAATATTTATTTATTTAATAAAATCTTAATTCAAAATAAATATCTATACATTTATTAAAATCAACTACGGTAATTTACTACGTGCACTCATTGTTGATTAATTCTAGAATCTTAATAATATATAAGGCTCATCCACCAAAGTGGGTCATATTGCTTCCTAAATGCCACATGTTTTTCTCTTATTGGTTGATACATTGAATTTCCAAATGTCTGAATTTGATTGGCTCATATTGATGCATTTTCATTGGTCCATTTTGATGATTTATTAAATAAAGAAATTAAAAAATTAAATTATGTTTAATTAGGAATATTCTAACAAAAGATCTCTTATGTGGACCATTTTGCCATTAAAGAAATTTAATGAGTACACAATCTCAAAATTATCATAAGTTATATTTTAAAAAAATATGCCATACGTTTTATGCACCTTTTTGAAAAATAGCAAAGTTGTTAACAAATTTAAATTTTAAAATCTTAAAATTGCGCCCTTCTTGATTGAGAATTTATTGCATTCAAACTTCACTCATATTTGATTTTTTTTAACGTACCCATATTTGTTTTTAAACATGAAAAGTCTCTTTCCTTGCTATTCAAATTGGGTGAGTATAATTGGAAGACCTACACTGCTCTAAAAATCTTTTTGACGCTCTGGTGATTGTTCTCAGGATTGTTGGGTATCTGAAGGTTTTTAGTGACTTCTGGTTCTGGCTTGAGTGAGCATGCTCTGTTTTTATTGTTTTATATGATTTGCATTGTTGTATCACTCCTTGATGTTGCAAGTGAATTATCTTGAGTTCCCCCTTTAGAGTCGTAAAGGCATCAGGCTGGGCTCACTTGAGCGCCTCGTGGTTATGTTCGACTTGTAATTTGTCTGGGCATTTTGCCCGTTATCAATGAATCTGGAAACTATCCTCCTTTGACCAAAAAAAAAATTGGGTGAAGCTCTGTTAAAAAAAAAAAATTGGGTGAAGCTATGCAAAAATTGTGTAGTGTTTGATTTGGAACTTTTCCTAGAATTTTTCTCATTTATCTTTGCTTTCTAAAATTATGATACACATTTTTCTCATGAATTCCCTTTTGCTATAAATTATAAGAAAAATTAACTAAATTAAGTTTTATCATCTAACTATTAAGTTTTGTATGTTTAATAATTAAAACAATTTAGCTGTAAAATTTCTTCTTAGTGGTCAAATAATAAAATTTGACATGATCAAACTTTTTACAATTGAGTGGATTCATTCATAGCACTTCTAATTTTATTATCTCTCAATAGGTAATTAAATATTATAATTTTAAACTTCTAAGTGCTAAACCAAATGATTAAGGAAATTATTCATTTATATTTTTTATTGAAAAGAAATTTAAATACATTAAATTTTTAAAAGAAAAAATAAATAAATATCTCGTGCATTGCACGGGCTGTTTACTATTGTTGCTTTTCGTATTGAGGATAGACGTATTGAACACGACAATGTAGTTCGTGCTGGACGACTCTTTCAACAATTTATTGTTGATGCATATACCATGATAGAATCTCAACGATTAAATTGCATGAGATATAATCAAACTAAGCTCAGAGCTAAGGTTTATTCTGGATTACATGACGTGGTCGCTAGGGGCGACACCGAAGTTGCAGCAACTGGAGAGTGCATCATATTTCCAGCTTCATATATGGGAAGCACGCAATACATGTTCAATAATTGTCAAGACGCTATGACAATTTGCAAGAGATTTGGATATCCAGGTTTGTTCATAACTATGACATATAACGCCAATTGGCCAGAAATCAAGTCGTTTGTTGAGTCAAGAGGATCTCGCCAGATGAGCGTCCAGATATTTTAGTTCGCATTTTTAAGATGAAGGTGAACCAACTGATGAAAGATTTCAAAAATTGTCATCTATTTGGAAAAGTGGACGCATGTGCGTAATACATTCTCACTGCATTACTATGCCTCACTTATGATGTGTAATTTTTTGCTCAGTTATCATGTTTCACGTCTCTAATCATTTATCACTTTGAATTATTCTACTTTTCGTCTTCTTTTGAGAAGAAGAATATGATTGATTTTGTAATAAGCTAAAGATCATGTGAAGCTGTTAGAGAATTTTTTTTGATCATTAATATGTTTTTTATGTATGTATACAATTGAATTTCAGAAAAGAGGACTTCCTCACACGCACATACTGATTTGGTTGCAAGGAGAGAATAAGTTGAAGAATGGGGACGACATTGACAAAGTCATCTCTGCCGAGCTTCATGATCCAGTGTTATATCCCAAGTTGCACGCTATAGTTTCTAACTTTATGATACATGGACCGTGTGGTATTGCAAACAAAAAATCACCACGCATGGAGAACGGTAGGTGCACTAAATTCTTTCCAAAGAAATTTCAAAACACCACCACTTTTAACGAAGAAGGCAAACCGGGATTGTAATCATGAAAAAATACATTGAAATTAATAACATGTATGTAATTTTCTACAGTTGTAATATGCATTGCGAGTACACTAAATTGATACCAATTTGAAAAAACATAACTTCGTGAAAAAATGAAAGATAACTCAGATATGTTATTTATTACAATTGTAATATGCATGCGGCATGTTCTACAAGTCTACACTCCTTATGAGGTATCAAGCTCACATTAATGTGGAGTATTGTAACAAGTCAAATGCTATAAAATATTTGTTCAAATATATCAACAAAGGCGCAGACCGAGCAATGCTTGAAATTTCAAATAAGGACGACAATGCTCAAGCGAAAAAGCAAGTGGATGAGGTAAAGCAATATTATGATTGTCGTTATCTTTCTCCGTGTGAGGCAGCTTGGAGAACATTTAGTTTTACCATACACAAACAATGGCTGTCGGTGCAAAAACTTAATTTTCATCTCCCAAATGAATATTTAGTATATTATAATGATGATGAAGACGTTGGAGATGTTCTAAAAAAGAGTGGTACAAAATCTCCAATGTTTATGACTTGGTTTGCAGCTAATGAGAAATACCAGGATGAGCGAAATCTAACATATGCTGAATTTCCCAGTAGATTTGTTTATCATAAAAAAGATAGAATAAGGAAACCAAGAAAGAGAGGTTTTAAAATTGGCAGACTACGGTATATCCCTCAAGGCATCGAAGAGTTATATTACGTGAGAATCCTACTTACTATGCAAAAGGGTTGTACACCATATAGAAGTACCAGAACAGTGAAAGGGAATAACATATGATACTTTTAAGGAAGCATGCGACCAATTGGGATTGCTAACATATGACAAAGAATATATTGATGCAATTAAAGAAGTATCTGATTTAGCTTCCGGAGACCAAATGAGGAAACTCTTTGTAAGAATGTTAATGATGAATTCAATTTCAAAACCTAATGATGTTTGAGAAGCATGATGGCTACTCTTATCGATCATAAAGCATTCTACACCATAGAAGAAAAGAATTTCATAATCCAGGTATAGAGGTTTTCAAGTTATATTTTTAAGATTTGAAATGTTGTTATAACAATATAATTATTGCTTGAATTTAATTTAATTGAAATTCAAAACTTAAAAAAATCACGTTGCGCAATATAACTATGCAAAGTGTGTGAACAACATTAGTTATATTCGATAGAGTTAAAAATAATTAAATCTTTATTCTCGACTGCAGGCCAACGAATCGTATATGCTGATTTGAAAAATTTATGTATCATTGAAATTGAAAAGTTTCTCGAAAGAAATGGTAAGTAATTAAATGATTACCCATCTTTGCCAACTCCAGAATATGATGAAGTCCTGCAATTTGACAATAGATATATTGTAGATGAACTAAACTATGACAAAGTTGCATTAAAGGTACAATATGAAGAGTTTCTTAGTATGCTTACACCTGAGCAAAAGTCTGTATATGAGAGGGTTGTCACATCTGTGTTGTCAAACTCATGAGGCTTCTACTTTTTATATGAATATGGTGGAATTGGAAAGACTTTTGTCTGGAACACTTTATCGGCGTCACTTAGATCCAGAGGACTAATTGTGCTTAATGTTGCTTCCAGTGGCATATCATCATTACTTTGTCCTGGAGGCAGAACAACTCATTATAAAATTTGCATTCCATTAGATGCTACAGATGTAAGATCAAGTTTTGATCTAGTAGTACAACTCTATGTTTTGATGATTACAAGTTAACCTTTTGATATGAACAATTGTGGTACTCTAACGTGTTTTTCTGAGTGTGCTATTTACAGGCTCTGACCTCTATTCAATCTCACACAAATCAGAAGCACTGTGCTTAAAGAGTGTCCCAAGCAACGCTTTCGCATTCACCATGTTCAATATGAACAGTGGAAAAGCTTCAGAAGTTCTGAAGTTATACAAACTCTAATGTGGACTCAGTCACTAGAAGTTCTGAAGATCCAAAAAGTCTGATAACCAAGAAACACTGAAGGTTCAGATGTTCTGATGGTGTAGAAGACTCTGAAGATCCAGAAGCTGATTAGTGAAATTCTGATGTCCAGAAGCAAGATACTCTGAAGACCATGTACTTCCCTCTAAGTTCAGAATCAGAAGATACAATGGTCAGAGGATCTGGGCTTTCCCTCTGACTCTGATCAACCGGCTTCACAAGTTCCAACATGAAGCTTTCTCCTGATCAGAAGTCTCCTAGGTTTAAAGGTCAAGTCGCTATCCAAGTACAAAAGCAACTGTACCTTCCTGACAACCTACCTAACAGTCTCAGACACAGCAGAAGCTGGATTTTCCAGAACTGCCCTCCAACGGTAGCATTTCCCATGCAACGCTCAACCCTAATCCTTGGAGTATATAAAGAGGCTGAAGACTGAAAGAAGCGGCAAGAAGCATTCACATACGCGCAAGACAAATTCAAATTCTTCTAAGCTTTCTTTCATCTGAAATTCATTGAGTTTACTATTAGCTTTTTAGAAGCAAATCTCTTGTAAACAATTCTTTGATAAACAGTTTGTTTAGTTCCTTTAGGAGATCAAGGTTGATCGGATCCTAGAGAAGACTAAGAGAGTGAATCTTAGTGTGAGCTAAGTCAGTGTAATTGTTAGTCACTTGTAGGTTTCAAGTGCAGTTGTAACTCTTACCTGATTAGTGGATTGCCTTCATTCTAAGAAGGAAGAAATCACCTTAACGGGTGGACTGGAGTAGCTTGAGTGATTTATCAAGTGAACCAGGATAAAATCCTTGTGTGCTTTTCTATCTCTTATCTTTAGCACTTAAGTTCTCGAAAGATTTGTCAAAATCTTTAAGGTGGAAGCTTTATCTTGAAAACGTTATTCAAACCCCCCCTTTCTACCGTTTTTCATACCTTCAATTGGTATCAGAGCGCAAGTTCTGATTACCACACCTAACAGTGTTCAGTGATCCGGGCCGGTGTGAAAAACAATGGCTGCCACCACCAGTGAAACTCAAAGAGATGGTTACAATGCAAAGCCTCCTATGTTCGACGGTCAAAGGTTCGAATATTGGAAATGTAGACTGAAAAGTTTCTTTCTGGGTTTCGATGCAGATCTCTGGGATATTATTGTGGATGGCTACGAGCGTCCAGTTGATGTAGATGGCAAGAAGATCCCAAGGTCAGAGATGACTGCAGATAAAAAGAAGCTGTACTCACAACATCACAAAGCAAGAGCAATTCTTCTAAGTGCTATTTCCTATGAAGAGTACCAGAAGATTACAGATCGTGAGTTTGCGAAAGGCATTTTCGAATCTCTGAAGATGTCTCATGAAGGAAACAAGAAAGTCAAAGAATCAAAGGCATTGTCTTTGATCCAAAAGTATGAATCCTTCATCATGGAGCCAAATGAGTCCATTGAAGAAATGTTCTCTAGATTTCAGTTACTTGTAGCTGGCATACGACCTCTCAACAAGAGCTACACAACAAAAGATCATGTCATAAGGGTCATCAGGTGTCTTCCTGAAAGTTGGATGCCTTTAGTGACTTCAATAGAGCTCACGAGAGATGTTGAGAATATGAGTTTAGAAGAACTCATCAGCATTTTGAAATGCCATGAGCTGAAGCGTTCAGAGATGCAAGATCTGAGGAAAAAGTCCATAGCCTTGAAATCTAAATCTGAAAAGGCTAAGGCTGAGAAGTCAAAAGCTCTTCAAGCTGAAGAAGAGGAATCTGAAGAAGCATCAGAAGATTCTGATGAAGATGAGCTGACTCTGATCTTCAAGAGACTCAATCGCATCTGGAAGCACAGGCAGAGCAAGTACAAAGGCTCTGGAAAGGCAAAAGGAAAGTCTGAATCCTCAGGTCAGAAGAAGTCCTCACTTAAGGAAGTCACATGCTTTGAGTGCAAAGAATCAGGGCACTACAAAAGTGACTGTCCAAAGTTGAAGAAGGACAAGAAGCCAAAGAAGCACTTCAAGACAAAGAAGAGTCTGATGGTGACATTTGATGAATCAGAGTCAGAGGATGTTGACTCTGATGGTGAAGTCCAAGGACTCATGGCTATTGTCAAAGACAAAGAAGCAGAGTCAAAGGAAGCTGTTGACTCTGACTCAGAATCAGAAGAAGATCCTAACTCAGACGATGAAAATGAGGTATTCGCTTCTTTCTCTACCTCTGAACTGAAACATGCATTGTCTGATATCATGGATAAGTATAACTCCTTATTGTCTAAGCATAAGAAGCTGAAAAAGGACTTATCTGCTGTTTCCAAGACTCCTTCTGAACATGAGAAAATTATTTCTGATTTGAAAAATGATAATCATGCTTTGATCAATTCTAACTCTGTGCTTAAGAACCAGATTGCTAAGTTAGAAGAAATTGTTGCTTGTGATGCCTCTGATTGTAGAAATGAGTCTAAGTATGAAAAGTCTTTTCAAAGATTCCTAGCTAAAAGCGTGGATAGAAGCTTAATGGCTTCAATGATCTATGGCGTAAGCAGAAATGGAATGCATGGCATTGGCTATTCTAAACCAATTAGAAATGAGCCCTCTGTGTCTAAAGCTAAATCCTTGTATGAATGCTTTGTTCCCTCTGGTACCATATTGCATGATCCTTTACCTGCTAAAGTTGCTAAAAACCCTCTTAAAAAGGGATCTTTCTCTATGTCTAAATATCATGCAAATATTCCTTTAAAATATCATGTTGAGACACCCAAGGTGATCAGAACCTCTGGGGTAACTAACAAGAAAGGACCCAGAAAGTGGGTACCTAAGGACAAGATTATCTATGTTGCAGATATCCTTGATAGCTCCACTAAAACACCAATCATGGTATCTGGACATTGGATGCTCGCGTCACATGACGGGAGAAAGGCGTATGTTCCAAGAGCTAAAACTTAAGCCTGGAGGCGAAGTTGGCTTTGGAGGAAATGAAAAGGGTAAAATTGTTGGTACTGGTACTATTTGTGTAGATAGTAGTCCATGCATTGATAATGTGTTATTGGTAGACGGCTTAACACATAACTTATTGTCTATAAGTCAATTAGCTGACAAGGGTTATGATGTAATATTCAATCAAAAGTCCTGCCGGGCTGTAAGTCAAATCGATGGCTCTGTTCTGTTTAACAGCAAGAGGAAGAACAACATTTATAAGATCAGATTATCTGAGTTGGAGGCTCAGAATGTGAAGTGCCTTCTGTCTGTTAATGAAGAGCAGTGGGTATGGCATAGACGGTTAGGGCATGCCAGTATGAGAAAGATTTCTCAGCTGAGCAAGCTAAACCTTGTCAGGGGCTTACCCAATCTGAAGTTCGCTTCAGACACTCTTTGTGAAGCATGTCAGAAAGGCAAATTCACAAAAGTCCCTTTCAAGGCAAAGAATGTTGTCTCAACCTCAAGGCCGTTGGAACTTCTGCATATCGACCTTTTTGGACCAGTGAAAACTGAGTCTATAGGTGGCAAGAGATATGAGATGGTTATCGTTGATGACTATAGCCGCTGGACATGGGTAAAGTTTCTAACCCGCAAGGATGAGTCTCATGCTGTGTTCTCTACCTTCATTGCCCAAGTGCAAAACGAGAAGGCTTGTAGGATTGTGCGTGTCAGAAGTGACCATGGTGGAGAGTTTGAGAATGACAAGTTTGAGAGTCTGTTTGATTCCTATGGAATTGCACATGATTTCTCTTGTCCCAGAACTCCTCAACAAAATGGTGTTGTTGAGAGGAAGAACAGAACTCTTCAGGAGATGGCTAGAACCATGCTCCAAGAAACTGGCATGGCTAAGCACTTTTGGGCAGAGGCAGTAAATACAGCATGTTACATTCAGAACAGAATCTCTGTGAGACCAATTCTGAATAAGACTCCCTATGAATTGTGGAAGAACATAAAACCAAACATTTCTTATTTTCATCCTTTTGGCTGTGTTTGTTATGTTCTCAATACTAAGGATAGATTGCATAAATTTGATGCTAAATCTTCTAAATGTCTATTACTTGGTTATTCTGAGAGATCTAAAGGTTTTAGATTTTATAATACTGATGCTAAGACTATTGAAGAATCTATTCATGTTAGATTTGACGATAAGCTTGACTCTGACCAGTCAAAGCTAGTTGAGAAGTTTGCAGATTTAAGCATTAATGTTTCTGACAAAGGCAAAGCTCTAGAGGAAGCTGAGCCAGAGGAAGATGAACCAGAAGAAGAAGCTGGTCCCTCTGACTCACAAACTCTGAAGAAGAGCAGAATCACTGCAGCTCACCCTAAGGAATTGATTCTGGGCAACAAAGACGAACCAGTCAGAACCAGATCAGCCTTCAGACCCTCTGAAGAGACCTTGCTCAGTCTGAAAGGATTGGTGTCCTTAATTGAACCCAAGTCCATAGATGAAGCTCTTCAGGACAAGGACTGGATTCTGGCCATGGAAGAAGAATTGAATCAATTCTCCAAGAATGATGTTTGGAGCTTAGTGAAGAAGCCTGAGAGTGTCCATGTAATTGGAACAAAATGGGTGTTCAGAAACAAGCTGAATGAGAAAGGAGATGTAGTCAGAAACAAGGCAAGGCTAGTTGCTCAAGGCTACAGCCAGCAGGAAGGAATAGACTACACTGAAACATTTGCTCCAGTAGCAAGACTAGAGGCAATCAGACTGTTGATCTCTTTCTCAGTGAATCACAACATAGTTCTACATCAGATGGACGTGAAGAGTGCCTTCCTAAATGGTTATATTTCAGAGGAAGTCTATGTTCATCAACCCCCAGGTTTTGAAGATGAGAAGAAGCCAGACCATGTGTTCAAATTGAAGAAGTCACTCTATGGTCTGAAGCAAGCTCCCAGAGCATGGTATGAGAGACTCAGCTCATTCCTTCTGGAGAATGAGTTTGTAAGGGGTAAAGTAGATACAACTCTCTTTTGCAAGACTTATAAAGATGATATCTTAATTGTGCAAATTTATGTTGATGATATTATATTTGGTTCTGCTAATCAATCTCTATGCAAAGAATTTTCTGAGATGATGCAGGCTGAATTTGAGATGAGTATGATGGGAGAACTCAAGTACTTTCTGGGTATACAAGTTGATCAAACACCAGAAGGAACATATATTCATCAGAGCAAGTACACTAAAGAACTTCTGAAGAAGTTCAATATGCTGGAATCTACAGTAACCAAGACTCCAATGCATCCTACATGCATTCTGGAGAAAGAAGATACTAGTGGTAAAGTATGTCAGAAGCTCTATCGCGGTATGATAGGATCTCTTCTATACTTAACTGCATCTAGGCCTGATATATTATTTAGTGTTCACTTATGTACTCGTTTCCAATCAGATCCAAGGGAAACCCACTTAACTGCTGTTAAGAGGATCCTAAGGTATCTGAAAGGCACCACTAACCTTGGCTTGATGTATAAGAAAACATCAGAGTATAAGCTTTCAGGTTATTGTGATGCTGATTATGCTGGAGATAGAACAGAGAGAAAAAGCACTTCTGGAAACTGTCAATTTCTGGGAAGCAATTTAGTCTCATGGGCAAGCAAGGGGCAATCAACCATTGCACTATCCACTGCAGAGGCAGAATATATCTCAGCAGCAATTTACAGCACTCAGATGCTCTGGATGAAACAACAGCTGGAGGATTATCAGATCCTTGAGAGCAATATCCCAATCTATTGTGATAACACTGCTGCAATCTCATTGAGTAAGAATCCTATCTTGCATTCAAGGGCAAAGCACATTGAGGTAAAGTATCACTTTATTAGAGATTATGTACAGAAGGGCGTACTTCTTCTGAAGTTTGTTGATACTGACCATCAATGGGCAGATATCTTTACAAAGCCCTTAGCAGAGGATAGATTTAATTTTATTCTGAAAAATCTGAACATGGACTTTTGTCCAGAGTGAAGATGGATCAGAACCTCTGACTATGATACTTCTTGATCAGAAGATGTCTAGTCCAGAAGGTAACTCAATCAGAGTGTGTGTACCCATTGGTACTGACTCTGAAGCTGAGACAGCAACACGTGTGTCAGTATTTCTGATGCATAGTTCCTTGTGCCCGTGTGACAGTCTGTCATGTTGCGTGTAGATGTGCTTCTCTCCTGTGTGTGATATGTGTATTTACTGTTACTATCTATCTTTAATTTTCAACCGTTGATTTTAAATTGCTTTTTGAATCAACAACGGTTATTTGTCAAAACCCACTATACACACACGATCTCCTTCACTTTCGGTTTTTACTCTCTCTCTTGTTTTTTTAAAAAACCGCTTACTCTCGACTTCTCTCTCGCTCTCTCTTCATCTTTCAACCGTCATCTTCTACCCAAAACCTTCAACCGTTCCAACAATGGTGAGACAAACCAGAAGAGATACTGCAGATGCAGCCCAGTTCCCTCATATGGTAGTGGGTCTAGCAACAGGTCAAAGGAGTCCTGAGAATCCGAATCAAGATCAAGGTCAAGCTCAAGAACAGATCATTCCGATTGCAGAACGGAGCTGTGCCGTTCACTGCGTATATGCTCCTGAGGAACTTCAAGTACTGGCAGAATGGAGATTCGACCTCGACAACCTTGCTACAAATGGGTATGATCTTCGTCCTGAAGTTCAAGCTCAAGGTTGGGAAAATTACTTCAACAGGCTTCGAGGACCGGTGTATGACAAACTGATCAAGGAATTCTGGAAGCATGCCGACTGCGATGATACTCAGGTAGTCTCTCACATTCTTGGAAGAAAGATTATAATTACAGAGAAGTCTTTCGTGAATCTGCTGGGTGCAGAAACTGCTCGTGGGTATCGTTTCCAATTCACTGAATCGAAGCTGAAACCCAAGACGAAGGATGAGACCAACAATGCCCTATACACCAATTACAAATCGGGCAAGACTAATTACAAAGTGATGGACCTTCATCCCAAGCTCAGGATCTGGCACAAGATTCTGCTGAACTGCATCAACCAAAGACCAAAGGGCAGTTCCCCAGATTACATCAATTTCTGCCAGAAGGCAATGCTTGTCTTCATCCAAGACAAGAGGAAACTCTACCTCCCTTTCTTCCTGTTCTCATACCTGAAGGAATGTATCCGGAAGTCAAGGACTACTGCCTCCATCAAGTCCGCAATCAAGTATATCCCTTTTGGGAGATTGCTGTCTGATCTCTTCATTGAGAGTGGCCTTATTCAAGATCTAATCAATGCTGGATGCGTAGAGGATTTGACCACCATTGTCAGTGATGTCTTCACTGCAAATTCTCTGAAGAAAATGGGTCTGGTCCAGACGAAGATTGCTCCTGCCCATGAAGACACATTCTCTGAAATCCGAAAAAGGAGAGTCCCTCTGAATGACTTTCCTGTGTGGACCCAGGCAGACAACCCTGAAGCAATCAGGTGTTTTGTTGAGGATTTGAGGAATCAAGGCTTTGAGATTGATGTTGATGAGTTCTACAGAATGCTGCCTCCTGCACCAGAGCTTGATTCTCCTCTCAAGAAGAAGGTTCAGAGGAAGATGATCCTCGAAGAATCCTCTGAGGAATCAGATGTCCCTCTGACCAAATGGAAGAAGACTGGTCAATCCAAGAGAAAACATGATGAAACCAGCAAACCAGATGATGATGATGATGGTGATAATGAGGATGGTCCTCCTTCTCCCAAGAAGAAGAAGAAGCAGGTCAGAATAGTGGTGAAACCTACCCGGGTGGAACCAGCTGCTGAAGTGATCAGAAGGATTGAAACTCCTGCCAGAGTGACAAGATCATCAGCACAATCAAGTAAGTCTGCAGTTGCTTCTGATGATGATTTGAATTTATTTGATGCACTCCCCATCTCAGCCATGCTCAAACAATCTTTAAATCCACTCACTCCCATTCCTGAGTCCCAACCAGCTGCACAAATCACCTCTCCACCACATTCCCCAAGGTCTTCATTTTTCCAACCTTCTCCAACTGAAGCACCTCTCTGGAATTTGCTCCAGAACCAACCATCTAGGCCAGATGAACCAACCTCACCCATCACCATCCAGTATAACCCATTAACTTCTGAACCCATCATCCCTGAGCAACCAGAGCCCAATCAAACAGAACCTGGACCCAGAACCTCTGATCACTCTGTCCCAAGAGCATCAGAACATCTGGCTCCCAGAACCACTGATACAGACTCTTCCACAGCCTATACACCTGTATCCTTCCCAACAAATGTTGCTGACTCTTCTCCCTCCAACAACTCTGAATCCATTAGAAAATTCATGGAGGTCAGAAAAGAAAAGGTGTCTACCTTAGAAGAGTATTATGTCACTTGTCCAAGCCCTAGGAGATATCCTGGCCCTAGACCTGAACGTCTAGTTGACCCAGATGAACCTATCTTGGCCAATCCCTTACATGAGGCAGACCCCTTGGCTCTACAGGCTCAACCTGACCCTATCCAACAAGAGCCAGTTCAACCAGAACCCGAACCAGAACAATCTGTGTCTAACCACTCCTCAGTTAGATCACCCCATCCTCTGGTTGAAACTTCAGAACCTCACCGTGGAACCTCTGAACCAAATGCTCAAATGTTTAACATTGGCTCTCCACAAGGTACCTCTGAAGCTCACAGCAGCAATCACCCAGCCTCTCCTGAAACCAACCTCTCCATAATTCCTTACACTCACCTCCGACCCACATCTCTCTCTGAGTGCATCAATATTTTCCATCATGAAGCTTCATTGATGCTACGCAATGTGCAAGGTCAGACTGACCTAAGCGAGAATGCTGAAATGTGGCTGAAGAGTGGAACAGTCTGAGCACTTGGCTAGTGGCTCAAGTTCCCGTTATGATGCAGCTCCTGAATGCAGAGGGAAGTCAGAGGATCGAGGCTGCAAAGCAAAGGTTTGCTAGAAGGGTGGCTCTTCATGAACAAGAACAGAGACATAAGCTACTTGAAGCTATTGAAGAAGCCAAAAGAAAGAAAGCACAAGCAGAAGAAGCTGCACGTCAAGCAGCAGCTCAAGCTGAACAAGCCAGATTAGAGGCAGAACGACTTGAAGCTGAGGCTGAAGCTCTTAGATGCCAAGCACTTGCACCCGTAGTTTTTACTCCTGCTGCTTCTGCTTCCACTTCAGCTCCTCACGCTGCTCAGAATGTTCCTTCTAGTTCTACACAGCCAAACTCGTCCAGACTCGACATTGTGGAACAACGTCTTGACACTCATGAGTCTCTGCTGATTGAAATGAAGCAAATGATGATGGAACTTCTGCGTCGATCTGATAAACCCTAGCTTTAGGATCTCTTCGTTTTGATTCTTTTTCTTTTTCTTTACCTGTGTTTTATTTCGTTAACCCCTGGTTCCTTCTTGTTAATCTTTACTTTGCTCGTTTGTGATTATCTATGCATATATATATATATCTGACATTATGTTTGCAATTTTTTATTATTCATCATAAACTGCTTTTACATCATACATGTTTGTCTTTTCTCTAACAATCCTAGAATGGAGGATCCCTCCTCATTCTTCTGCATTCCTGGCGCTGCTCTGACCTCTCCTTCTCCAGGCGATCCAATGCATACTGGATGTTGTTGAGATTGACAATCTGCTCATCCCTCTCCAGAATTTCTTCTGCACTCTTGAGCTTCTTTTCTATGCCTTCCTTCTCTTCCAGCAGCTTCAGTTCAAGCTGGCTGAGTTCTTGCACTTCCTCCACGAAGGCAAGAAATTCCCGCAAGTCTTTCTTCAACTCTGGACGCAGGTCCTCCTCCAGCAGTGTCCGTGTTAGCTCTGAGATAGTCTTTGCACCCTCTGGATGCCTAATGTTAAGGAACAAGTCCTCCTCAAAGGCTCTCTTTCTCAGCTCTTCTAGTGCAATCATGTTTGATGCCATTTCTCTTTTTATGGTATTGTTCGAGCTGTGAAGCTTACCCCATTCTCCATCGCTTTATATAGGCTTCACTTTCTCTCTGAAAGTTAATGCTCCTACAGTTTCTCGAGGTTAAGTTCTTGGTAACTGATCCTTCTCTTTACTCTTTTGGCCGGTGGTAAACCGTTCCTCTTGTGCATTAACTCCTCTCTTTATTTCGCCTAATTCTGATTCATGCATCGTTTTAATTTTCTTCAAACTTAGACCTTCTCTAAGGGGGAGTACCTTGTACTTCAAGCTAAGTTTTTCACACCCCAAGCTTTTTGTTTATGACAAAAAGGGGGAGTACACCCAGTTTTTGATGTGTAAGATGTGTTAGTGTGATTTATTTTTTTTGGAGAATTTAAGAGTTCCACCTTTATGACCATAGATGTGTCACTGGGCAAATACAAGGAATACATTTCACTTCTTCTGAAGTGATTTTAGTTTGACTCTGATTACTTATGCGCTCTGATTACTCTATTTTCATCTATGTCATAAGTTTTTCACTCTGAACTCTTATATCATTTAGCTCAGAATCTAGACTTTACTAACGTTTTCATCAAGTATTAGATTCAGGGGGAGCTAAGCTCAGAATCAAGCAGTGACTTGAATTCAGAATGAGCAAGATAAACTATTCACATCAGGATAAGTTTTATTCTATATCCCTAAACTCTGAGTGAATTCAGTTTATTGTTTAAGAATTGTTCATCAAAAATCTTAGTTTTGTCATCATCAAAAAGGGGGAGATTGTAAGATCAAGTTTTGATCTAGTAGTACAACTCTATGTTTTGATGATTATAAGTTAACCTTTTGATATGAACAATTGTGGTACTCTAACGTGTTTTTCTAAGTGTGCTATTTACAGGCTCTGACCTCTATTCAATCTCACACAAATCAGAAGCACTGTGCTTAAAGAGTGTCCCAAGCAACGCTTTCGCATTCACCATGTTCAGTATGGACAGTGGAAAAGCTTCAGAAGTTCTGAAGTTATACAAACTCTAATGTGGACTCAGTCACTAGAAGTTCTGAAGATCCAAAAAGTCTGATAACCAAGAAACACTGAAGGTTCAGATGTTCTGATGGTGTAGAAGACTCTGAAGATCCAGAAGCTGATTAGTGAAATTCTGATGTCCAGAAGCAAGATACTCTGAAGACCATGTACTTCCCTCTGAGTTCAGAATCAGAAGATACAATGGTCAGAGGATCTGGGCTTTCCCTCTGACTCTGATCAACCGGCTTCACAAGTTCCAACATGAAGCTTTCTCCTGATCAGAAGTCTCCTAGGTTTAAAGGTCAAGTCGCTATCCAAGTACAAAAGCAACTGTACCTTCCTGACGACCTACCTAACAGTCTCAGACACAGCAGAAGCTGGATTTTCCAGAACTGCCCTCCAACGGTAGCATTTCCCATGCAACGCTCAACCCTAATCCTTGGAGTATATAAAGAGGCTGAAGACTGAAAGAAGCGGCAAGAAGCATTCACATACGCGCAAGACAAATTCAAATTCTTCTAAGCTTTCTTTCATCTGAAATTCATTGAGTTTACTATTAGCTTTTTAGAAGCAAATCTCTTGTAAACAATTCTTTGATAAACAGTTTGTTTAGTTCCTTTAGGAGATCAAGGTTGATCGGATCCTAGAGAAGACTAAGAGAGTGAATCTTAGTGTGAGCTAAGTCAGTGTAATTGTTAGTCACTTGTAGGTTTCAAGTGCAGTTGTAACTCTTACCTGATTAGTGGATTGCCTTCATTCTAAGAAGGAAGAAATCACCTTAACGGGTGGACTGGAGTAGCTTGAGTGATTTATCAAGTGAACCAGGATAAAATCCTTGTGTGCTTTTCTATCTCTTATCTTTAGCACTTAAGTTCTCGAAAGATTTGTCAAAATCTTTAAGGTGGAAGCTTTATCTTGAAAACGTTAGGCTTAAATGCATTTGGTGCCCCTGATGTATTTCAAAAGTGCAAATGATAACCCTACTCTTTTTTTGTAAACGTTTGTACCCCTTTTGTTTTGAGAAAGTACACCGAATGCCCCTCCGTCAGGTTGACGTTAAAATCCTAACGGAGGAGCTGACGTGGATATTATTTTTACTTTTTCCTTTATTTTCTCTAATGCCACGTGGATTTTATCAACTAAAAACAAAAAAAAAGGAAAAATGACAAAGGCTTCAAGAAATTGGTCTTCTTTCTCAGAACAAAGCTCGCCGGAGAAACGCCAGTGGCGGTGGTGCGGTCGCCGGAGTGACGGTGGCCGATCGTCAAATTGATTGAGGGGTTTTGAAGCGGATGATGAGGGGAGTTTAGCCATGGTGTTGGTTTCTCCAAAAGGTGAGCGGTTCGCCGGAGATCGGAGGTTGAAGGTGGCGGCTAGGGTTTGGTTTCTCCTCTATTTCTCTGTTGTTTCTCATCATGTTCGTGATGATGGTGCTCGCGGTGGTGCTGGACGTTGGTGGTGTGCTCGTATCTGAACCAAAGGTAAGGAAAAGAGGAAGATGATGGCTTGATGGTGCTGGTTCGTGAGGGAGAAGGTGGTGGTGCTCTGGCTCGCGTGAGGAGGGAGCGGTGGTGGCGGCTGGCACGCGGTGGTTGCTGGCGTGAGAGGAAGGAGGGAAACATGGTGAGGGTGATGATTCTTGCTGCTGTATCAGAAGAAGAGGAAAATGATGGCTTGATGGTGCTGGTTCGTGAGGGAGAAGGTGGTGGTGCTCTGGCTCGCGTGAGGAGGGAGCGGTGGTGGCGGCTGGCACGCGGTGGTTGCTGGCGTGAGAGGAAGGAGGGAAACATGGTGAGGGTGATGATTCTTGCTGCTGTATCAGAAGAAGAGGAAAATGATGGCTTGATGGTGCTGGTTCGTGAGGGAGAAGGTATTGGATCAAGCGCTTACCACTACGCCAAAAGCAATTGCTGTTAGTGAGGGCGCAACTTTATTTCCTTATAGCACAGAGTCCTCAAGGGGCTGCGATGTTAAGCGCCATGGGGTGGGATGTTAAGCCCATCGAATCCTAAGGGTGACGCTGGATTAATAAATCCAACAATCTCCCCCCCAGTGTTAGCCGGGGGATTCGAACCCATGACCTTGCTCTGATACCACTTATTGGATCACGCGCTTACCACTACGCCAAAAGAAATTGCTGTTAGTGAGGGCGCAACTTTATTTCCTTATAGCACAGAGTCCTCAAGGGGCTGCGATGTTAAGCGCCATGGGGTGGGATGTTAAGCCCATCGAATCCTAAGGGTGACGCTGGATTAATAAATCCAACAGAAGGTGGTGGTGCTCTGGCTCGCGTGAGGAGGGCGCGGTGGTGGCGGCTGGCACGCGGTGGTTGCTGGCGTGAGAGGAAGGAGGGAAACATGGTGGGTTTGGAGAAGAAGAGAGAAAGAGAGATGTCGAGTGAGTGAGAAGAGAGAGAGCGTGAATGAGGGTAATATCCACGTCAGCTCCTCCGTTAGGATTTTAACGTCAACCTGACGGAGGGGCATTCGGTGTACTTTCTCAAAACAAGGGGGGTACAAACGTTTACAAAAAAAGAGTAGGGTTATCATTTGCACTTTTGAAATACATCAGGGGCACCAAACGCATTTAAGCCAAAACGTTATTCAAACCCCCCCTTTCTACCGTTTTTCATACCTTCAACAGAGACCTCAACATGTAATATAAAGCAGGGAAGTCTACGAGCAAAGCTTCTGCTTGAAACAATGTTGAAAAGGTATTTGGGATGAAGCTCCAATGTCGAAAAAGTATTGTTTCGAAGCTTTATATGTTATACTCCGAGATTTAATGAGGTCGAAAAATGAAGAAAACACCCATAAACCTTTTGGAGGAAAAGTAGTAATACTTGGAGGTGATTTTAGACAAATACTACCTGTAATAAGTAGAGGAAGTAGAGAGGAAATCGTGGAAGCTAATGTAAACTCTTCCTCATTGTGGAAGCATTGCAAAGTTATGAAATTGTCTAAGAACATGCGGCTAACCGCAGCTGAGACGGCTGATGAAGCAGAAGAAATCAAAGAGTTTGCAGATTGGATTCTTAAAATTGGAAATAGCGATCATCCTGATTTCGGAGCATGAGAGTACAATATTTAAATTCCGCCAGATCTACTCATCCCAATTAGTCCTGACCCATTAATGGAATTGATTAAATATACATATCCTGACCTTCCGCACAAGATGAAAGACCAGCAATTATTTCAAGATAGAGCAATATTAGCCCCTACGCTGGAGGCTGTTGAAATGATAAACACTTACATGCTTGGGATGATAGTTGTACCAGAACATGAATATCTGAGCTCCGACTCTGCCTTGCGATCTGATGGGGATTCTGAAATCCAAGGTGAGTGGTTTACCACAAAAAATTTGAACGACACTAAAAGTTCAGGAATGCCTAATCATAAACTTTTATTGAAAGTTGGTACTTCAATCATGCTTTTAAGAAATATAGACCAAGCAGCAGATTTATGCAATGGAACTAGGTTAATTGTGGATGAACTTGGTGAACGTTTCATTGGGGCAACTGTTATCACGAGAACAAATGTTAATGACAAAGTGCACATTTCAATAATGGACTTGGTTCATTTTGATTCCAAATTTCCAATTAAATTCAGAAGAAGACAGTTTCCAATTGCAGCATGCTTTGCTATGACCATAAACAAAAGCCAAGGACAAGCACTACCTCAGGTTGAGCTCTTTGTTCCGAGACCCGTCTTCACTCATGGTCAGTTATATGTAGCTCTCTTTGGAGTACGCTCAAGGAAGGGTCTTGAACTTTGTATACTTGATAAGGCGGGCAAACAACAAACCAGTACTATAAATATAATGTGTAAGGAAGTTTTGGAAATGTTTGATGTATACAACACAATTTCATTTATTTATTTCATTTTTCTCTTCATATATCTTTACACGGTTGACTTATACACGAATAACTTATTTATTTATTAAAAAATTACAACATAAAATTACGTGCAGCGCACGAGTTATCGCACTAGTATAAACTAAGTTCGTTAAAATTAGTTCACATTTGAATACTTTCCATTATTCATATGTATTGATTATTAATTTTTTTACGGGAATTATTTACTATTCATTATTTAGTTATTGTTAATAATTAATATCCTAAAAATGATAATAATTTTTAATGAAGATTAATTTCCCTTTTTCAGAAAGAAAAAGTTGATTAAAGATATCAACAAAACTTAGGAACAAATTTCTCACACGTAATATATAGGTCCCATTTAAAGTACAAAAAATTAGCTCCCCGGTCAAGAAAACATCAAGACCAGAGGCCCCAAACAAAGCAAATCCTCCAAAGATTCAAAGACTCAAAAGTAATCGAGTTGTTTTTTTTCGGGTCGAAACAGAGACAAGAGTGACCTAAGGTGCAGTAGGAGACTAATGATTATTATTAGTACTACTTGACGTACTCATATTAAGATGATTACAATTATAATTAGTATACTCTTTTTTTTTTTAAACTAATGAGTATACTCTCCAACAAGTTTTTTTATTTTTTATTTCTTAAACTGTTTTAGAAATCTTATTACCAAACAAGTTTTTTTCTTATTTTAATCTAAAAAATAAGTTTTGGAATGTCTAAATAACTCATGTGGATTACTAACCCTCAATTCAATGAACCAATATAATTTTTTATAAATAAATTTAATAAATAAAATATAAAAATTCTAACGCAATTATCTTTAATATGAACTAACCATGAATTACTTTCAAAAAAAAAAAACTAACCATGAATTTAAATTAACTTTGATCGAAAGAAGTCGGAGTTTCATTATCTTAATGAAAATGTGTTAACTCTTAAATGCTAATATACTTCTTCCCAAAATAAGAAGAGTATTATAACAAACTATATATATGTATAAATAATTAATGAGAAAACTATTTACATGAAGGTGGCGTGGGAAGGATAAATTTTGACCACACGAAGCATAATCAAAATTGAAAGTTATGTGTCATATAATCACTTTTTAAATATCATGTGATTTGTAAGAACTCGTTAAATTTTGTTTGATAAGCCAAATCACAATAAAAACATAGAATCCCATTATTATATTAGAACTAGAAAGGAAATTACATTCCAACAGTGACACCTGATGATAATTGATGATATGCTATATCAGTTGTACAATGTGGCCCACCAATTTGGAATACGTCCCTGTTGCCTAAGAAAAACAAAAGCACTTGGCCTACCCATCAACCTTGTCCAAAAGCTAACACACTAGCCCAATAACATCCTCAGAGAAATAGACAGACCAGGCCCACTCCTTGAGATGTGCAGAAGCAACTATAAGGCTTTTTTAGTCTCAGCGCAACCTTCCCCCAAACTGGACCTGGTCTCCACCTCAAGCTTTGCATGATGTCCTATCCAGAGATGTGCAAGAATCAAGGAGCCAAGGTTATCTTTTTGCTCAGAACAGTGGCCCAAACTTTGGTCCTCGTAGCCGTATAAGACAGGTTTGGACCCCTGTTCAGAGATAAAATTTTCTCTCCTCATCCCCATGTGAAGAAGATGGTTTGTTGTGATGCTCCCTCTTTACCCAGCTGACTGTTTCTCTCATGCCTCAATTATGAGGGGTCGGTGAAGTGTGGATGTTATCAATGCTTTAATGTTTTGTTTGAATGGTAGTGGGAATCTTTGGTACAAAGCAAACCTGTCTCCACAGTGGCAATCCCAACTACCTTGGCTGTTTTATTTAGTGTTCCCTCCTTGTCGTTATTTGTTTACTTTCACAGCTAGCAGACCCGCGTGATTTGTATTGTTTCTGCTGTCTTTGGGCTTCTGTAGATATAACTGTTTGTTTTTTGCTCCTTAGCCTTGGGCTTGGCCCGTTATCAATGAATCACCACTCTTTGACAAAAAAAAAAAGACTTTTTAGTCTCAACTGTCACATCTCCATCTAGCAGAACCTTAATTTAACAGGACCACCACCAAAATGCAAGATACAGCCAGGGCTGGTCCCGACATTTTGGAGGCCCTGGGCAAATAATAAAAATGTACCCCTAATAATTTAACGTTCGAAATTTCATCAGAACCATTATGTTGGTTCGTTTGGCAGCTGGCCTCTTGCAAACCGCCCAAGGGCGCGTGTTCAAATCCAAGCAACGCGACCTTTTGCTTTTTGAATTCTTACCATTCAAATTAATTAACAAATAACATGTCAAAAGTCAAAGGTGAGATTCGAACCCGGTACATAAAAGTAACATACACAATTACTAATCACTAGACCAGCTCAAGTCATGAATAATATCTTGAACATTAATTATTATAACTAAATTTTATTTTAGGGGAAAGTTTAATGTGAATTTTTTTTGGGGCCCCTTCTTTTTGGAGGCCCTGGGTTGTGGGCCTGCTTGCACAGGCCTAGGGCCGACCCTGGATACATCAACATTGCCTCTTGTTGAGAAGTCTCAATTAACTAGAGATATGATGAAGATAGCTCTTATATATGGGAAGACAACCCTCACCTCCAAGCTAGCTTTTTGGGTAGAGTTAGTCAGTTAGGTTTAGCCCAAATTTTAATATGATATTAGAGCCTATCCTAAATCTGTTAAGGGAAAATGGTCAGCCCTATGCGGAATGGTGTGTGTTGAGAAGTCTCACATTCATTAGAGATATGACCATAAGTGAGATTGAACTAGAATCTAACACCTAACAAACTTAAGAAAAGAAACTGATTAAAAAGAAGATTAACAATTACTTTAAGTATCCTCCGAAGGTTTCTTTGCTTCTAGCCTTTCAGGTTTCACTGTAAAACACAAAACACACCATGAATAAGACAATTTTCTAGCCAATGACGGCGACCTACGACGTGGTTTTGCCGTTATGACAATTTTCTAGCGTGTATTCAAACATTTTTTTTCGAAAGCAAAATAATATTGATGAGGAAATAGTCAAGTGATGTACAAACCCTCCTCAAGGGGGATCAAAAAGTCAGTAAGAACACAACTAACCCAACCAAAAGAGGGTAACCCAAAGCTAAAAAAAAACTCACCATTAGAGGCAGAGAAGCCTTAAGAACCTCACAAAACCTCCCCAAAGCGTGTATCCAAACATGTACATAATCTTTTAGATTTTGGTCCCCCTTCTTGAAATTCTATCATCGATCTAGTCATAACAATTTTTAGTTGAGAAAGAAAGGTGAATAACATTAGGATTCTTCCATTATACAGACAACCATGGATAAATCAACTCATGATTTGCCTCATTCCATCACCTTCAGGTAATAGAAAAAAGAAATATTTTTTTAGAAAATAGAAATTGGATAAATTGCAGAAAGAACAAAAGTGCAAAGCCTACTCCAAAAGGAGAAAAGATCCCAAACGAGGCTAAAGTCAAAAAATAGCAACCGATCCCTAAAAAACCCATAGAGAAATAAATGTTGATGGAGTTAAGCTCATCCTTGGAATAAATGTTATTTCCTCATCGTGTTTCCGTTTAGAACAATATAGCAACAATTATATATTTAGTTCAAGGTCTGAAAGAAATACAAAATGAGAATTATTGAAAGAAAATGAAGCTTAGATTCAAAGGGAAAACAATTTAGACAGTAAAATGAATAGAAGACAAATACAATAAGACAAGTGATTCATATGTATTGGATCAAGTTGATGAGACATCATATACACATATGTCCTTCAATAATTTGCTCAGCCTATTTACCGAACATGAATTTCCTCAAAGTTGCTTGTATCTTGCAAGCAATAGATGAAGCCATGAAAATGAAAATAACAAACAACACAAATTAAGTTCTCCACAAGTAGTAATGGAAGTATGTATTTGTGCCATGAAAAAACAAATTGGAGTGCTTTATATAGGGGTGAAGGGCCACTTTCGTCCTAAAGTTACTGGCGTCAGACATTTTAGTCCGTATTCTATTGAAATGTCGTATGTGGTCCCTAAAGTTGTAAAACGTCAATCACGTTAGTCCCTTTGTTGGATTCTGTCAATGAACTATAACGGTCAAGGTGATTTGACACGTTATGTGCCCCTGTGGAGTTTTCATGTGGATTTAAATATTGGGAAAACTTAAAAACTTCAATTTAGTCCCTGGCCAAATCCCCAAATAAGAAAAGCTTCAATATCTCCATCATCTTCTTCCTCCTCCTCATCTTACCCAGAAAAAATCAATTCCAGAACATCTTCATCTCAAAGACTAAACAAAAATCTTCATCTTCTCACTTAAAAAACAACCCAAATCTATAGTCTTTATCCTTGCCCCTTGCCCGTTTTCCCTTATCTCTCGCTTTCAACTCTTCCAACATTGGATCTGGGGTTCCTTCCTCTTCTCAAAAAGGTATTCACTTTTTATTTTGGTGATTGTTAATGTCACCCCCTCTCATCTAATTCCACCTCCCTTTTTTACACGCACTTAAGAGAGGGGAGGTGAAATTAGATGAAAGGAGATGTCAATAACAACTACCTTTTATTTTCTCGCTTTCTTCACTTGGTTTTGTATTTTATCATTGTAATGGCTGCAACTAGTTTAAAGTTGTTGGCTTTTTCGAATTTCATGGGTGCCCATTACCCCCATTTTTGCATTGGGGTTTATAATACCTCCGTTCTTATTTGACTATTCAGAGAGATAAGAAACACACATATTAAGGAGCGCAATTAATTTTGTTAATTTTCAGAAAAGTTTTATTTGTTTTCCTATTTCACATCCTTTAGGATGTATTTTATATTTCCTCATTTATTGTTTTTGCAAGGGTATTTCTTGGAAAAATGTGACACCCGGGGCCGACGAGGGCGAGGAGTGATCGCCGGTGCAGTGAGGCACGGACAAGGAGCGGCTCCTGGCAGACTTCTAGGCGGAGGGGCACATGAATAAACCGATCTCGCACCCAAACAAGAGGTATTCCGAGACTGTATAGGTATGAGACTATACTGTTGAGGAGGGCATAAACGATTTGATTGGTACTACTCATGACAACAAGTTGCAACTTCTTTTCGGGAGCCCAACTCATAAGAACTCCATTGTTAAGTGTGCTAGCATTGGAGTAATATTGGGATGGGTGACCTCCTGGGAAGTTTTCTCGGGGAGTGCGCAAGTGAGGACAAAACGAGCTGAAAAGACTCGTGTTGTTACCGTGAGGCCAGTCGTCAGATCGGGATGTTACAAAAAACATCATTTAATGCTCTCTTAAAACTCTAAGTGAACATATATATAGGAACAAATTTTTTTCTTCAAAGTGGACAGTTAATAAGGAACGGAGATAGCATATGATATTTGATTTGAGGAATTTACTTGGGGGTGGGAAAGTTTCAACTTTTAATAAAAAAAATTCTGGGTTAATTGGGTTAATTTGTTATCTAAATCTAAATCTATATACAATATACAAGAGAGGTTGAAAGAAGGCAAGTCTTGACACATGTCAAGCATTGGGGCATCTTTCAACCATTTTTTCAATAATTAAATAAATCAAAAAGAAATAAGATTTCCCCTTTAGGCAATTTCTAAGTGGCTCAATTGAAATTTGCAATTTGGTTGAGGGTATACATGTAATAGGCCATCTTATTTATTTATATTTTGAATTAAAAGAAGACAAAAAAAAATTGAAAAATAAAAGAACATTGTACTGGCATCGAATACATTGAGCAAAGGGAAATTAGATACAATAAAAGCTCATTCTCATTGTCATCATAGGCACTAGAAGCTAATTGGGAGCATTAAAATTGTTAAAGATATGTCAGCCATCACATGAAGAAAGCTTAGAAATTAATCAAATCATTATTAATGCTCAAATTAGCATTTGTCACAATAATTATTTTTAACCTTTTGTATACCGATATGTGTATGATTTTGTTTTAAGCACAAGAAATGCATTAAAAGGAGTATAAAAGGCGGTCCAAACTTTAATACAAAGAGATATATAAACAAATAAAAAAACACATGAAAAAGCAATAGACAATTAAGTCCCACCAAAACCCACCACCAAAATTACAACACATAATCAACTCTAAGTCAACACCAATATATATTGTCATACATATTAAGATAAGAAGCTGATTTAAAAAAAAAACTAAGCTAACAAGCGTCTGCATGTGCATGCAAACTATCTAACGTGTTTATGTTTATAAGAGTATCTCCAATGCAAAGTTCTTAGTTTTTATTTTGGAGTTAAGAACTAAGAACTTTATCATTGGAGGTACTGACATGGACTCCTTAGTTCTTAAAAATAAGAACTCAGTTCTTATATAAGGAGTTTTGCTTTTTGAGTTCTCTTAGCTTAAAATATTAATTATTTCTCTCCCATCCAAATTGCTTTATTACTTTATGAAAATAAAAAATAAAAATAATGTGGTTGGTGAGACCAAATGAATAGTGGTAAGAACTAAGAACTAAAAACTCATTGTTGAAGCAAAATTGTTTGAGAGTTGCTTAAGCACATGTGGCAATACGGACCCACATGAATAGTGCTAAGAACTAAGAAATAAGAAACTAGCATTGAAGATGCTTTAAGAGTACTAGATTATGTGCTCTGCTCGTGAACACGAGATAAGTATACGTTGTAATTTTTTTTAGCGAATATAGTTTTTTGTTTATAATTGAAGACAAAATAATTATTTTTAATATGTAATTATAAGATAATTTTTACTAAAATATTTAATATAGAATTTGCATATCAAATTATACTATAGATGGAGTATCTAGTGAGAGGGCCTATATTTATATGAGAGTGAGAGGGAGAAATTATAACCATTGAATCTAATTCAAGGGCTGAGATTAAAAGGTTCTTTAATCACCTTACGTGCCTTATACTTGGGTGAAAACATCTGTTTGTTTCGTTCCCTTGTTACGTGCAGCCGTCGTTCTGATTCCTAGTGTTAGGGGTGCACATGGGCCGGGTCAACCCAATGAATCTATCCAACCCAATCTGATCCAATGGTAAAAATGAGGGTTGGATTGGGCAAACGGGTCAATCAGATGGATTTTATTACGATCCAATCATCTTTGGATCGGATATCGGATTCCATAATAATTCATCCAACCCAACCCGAAATCCGATCGTATAATAATAATATATTATTTAATATATATTTTTAATAATTTAAATTATTACCTAACTTACTAGTTTGGTATGTAATTTATGGAGATTTGGAGTCCTATTATTTGAGTGATTTTTAGGAGACTTAGAGACTAATTTGTTTGTAATTACTTGTCATATTTAAAGACTTGAAGTATTAGTTTAATTATGTGTTGTTGTATAGATGTGTATAGACGATAGTTATAAACTTAGGAAGTAATTGCATGTTAGAGACTTGAAGTACTTGTTTTTTAATATTTTCAATAGATTTATTTTTATTTTAATATAACGATCCAATCAATCTATCCAAACCAACCCGAAGATTGTCGGGTTGGGTTGGTTCGGATTCGTAAGTGAAAATTCATGAAATCCAACCCAACCCAACCCAAACAGTTTTGATCGGTTCGGATCCTGATTAGCCTGAAAATCCATCCAACCCAACCCATGTGCAGGTGTGCTTCCCTCTTACGTGCTGCTATACACGTCCATCTCTGAGTCTAGTTCGTGGTGGCTCATGTCCATCTCTGTTTCTGGTTCGTCTCCTCTCTGCTACGTTTTTTAAGTGCTGTCTTCCTCATTTTCTTCTCTCTATTTGATTTTCTTCCGTCAAAGAAGCTCATCACGTTCAATAGGATTTCTTATATCAACTTTGCACATAGAGAAACAGTGGATATTACCCATGTTTAGAGAAACATATATCAACTTTGCACATCAATTCTGTCACATTCCTTTTTTTCATTTCTTTTTTTGACTTTTATTTACAATTTTTACCTACCTACTTCATTCATCTCAATTTTTCCTCTACTAATTTATTGTATGTTTTTGTTTTTTTAGAAAGATTGCTTTGGAGATGGCTGATAATGGAGTTCATTTAGCTACACCAACCAAAAGCTCAGATGATCCTGTAAATATATTACAGGAATGGATTCCTGTGTGTGATGAAGAACTCAAACCAGTAATTGGCAAGGTATTTGATGGGCTTTCTTCTTTGAACTAAATAAACATGTATAAATTCATGGGCTTTCTTTTTTGAACTAAAGAGGATATGTTTTGGTAATTTGTTTTGTCCGTCCAAAAAGGTAACAAAACCAACCAATAACTTGTGCATTATTATTTCTTCACGGTAAGCTGCAAACATACTTTCAATTTGTCTTCACAATCAAGGTGTTGCTTAATCAACCTCCTTACTTATCAGGCTAAAAAACACTTTTGACCCTTGATGTTCTAAGTTTGTGCAAATTTTACCTCTACTCTATTTTTATCGACGCTTTTACCCTCAATGTTTCAAAAATGTGCACCGTCTTCCCCTCCGTAACTTTGACGTTAAAAAATTATCGAAATGAGTTTTATTGGCACTAGCAATGCCACCTCAGGATCTACATGGCATGAAGGAAGAACAAAAGTTATAATATAAATAAAATTGTGTTGCAAAATATAACAATTATGTATGTAGTTCAACTGGTAAAGGGTTTGTTTTTCCAACTTGAGTTTGAATCCCCCTCACCTCTTTTTTCAAGTTCAGATTATAATTAGTGATGTGTCACGCCACGTAGATGCTGATGTGGCATTGCTAGTGCCAACTAAGCCCCTTCCGTTAATTTTTTAACGCCAAACAGATGGAGGGGCAGACAGTGCACATTAGTGAAACATTGAGGGTAGAATTATCGACAAAAATAAAGTAGGGGCAGAATTTGCACAAACTTGAAATATCAAGGGCTAAAAGTGCTTTTTAACCTACTTATTATAACCCTAAAAACATATATGAAACAATAGTAAAATGCAAATTTATTACGTCATGAAAAAAAATCTATTCAAATATGCTTGATATAATTTTAAATTTTAAATTTACGTGATTGTTATATTACAATCTATAAGTTATGTAATATATGTTATCAAACACTTCAATGTACACAACATTTTTTGGTAGATTTTGAAATTGATCCAGCCTCATTTAAAATCAATAACTTCAACCCTTTTCTTGACTGCACCCTTGACAATGCAACATAAAGCTGACCATGTGTGAACACAGGCTTCGGCAAATATAATCCAACAAGAGACAGTGATTGACTTTGGCTTTTGTTAATTGTCATTGAAAAACACAATGATAATCAATCAAGGGATTGAGTGCTGATATAATGAGGTGATAATCTTCACACTGTAAATATGTAGTAAGATAAGAAATCCTGTGATAAAACCAACCATCGAACAAGGTTTGTATGTAGCGTTTTAGAGTGCATTTGAGTCAATCGACGAACACCAATTTCAACAGTTTTCTCGACTAGTTTACAACCCTTTTTTATCACTTCGTTCTTCTAATTTTGCAAGACAAATCAACCATTTTCTAAACTCGATCATTTCTTGAATTAATTTTATTAAAGAACGACATTTGTGTTAGAAATTTTATTTAATAGATAAAGTCTTTTGCTATACTACAATTGAATCTTGAGGGATTTGAAAGTATTATGGTAAAAGATCCTTTCAACACAAGTATCGAGCCTTGATTTTACTTCATTTTTGTTTTAAATAAGGACCAATGATATTATCCAAGTCACCAACCCACATGGTAATCTTAGAAAAATGTAGATTGTCCATATTGATTTTTCACATTAATTTTAGTCATTTAAAATTCTCTTTAATCACTTTTTATCCTTCTCTTCCACCTTCTTCCTCTCATTCTTATCCATCTCCTTCCTAACCATCACCAAACCTCCCTCATAACCATTAAGCCACCACATAACCTCTACATCCTTCTCCCACCTCTGGATAAACAACCTAATTGAGAGGATGGTGTGCAAAATGGAAAATTCAATGTCTTTCCATAGTGTTCATCTTATGCGTCTTTTTCTTATTTTTCACTAAAAGCAAATGTTGTCTGGGTTCAATCATATATGAGACATATTTTTGAACTCGAATTCACTTTCTACACCTCCTTCTAACATATGTTCTTTACTTAGATAAACACACAACCAAAGTGGCTTAAAAAGTGTTTTTAAACGATTTATCATAGATTGATTTTGGAGTTATGATACATACACACTTCCACATTTCTCTCTTTTTACACATCTCCACACCTCAAAAATGAGATGTGAACATATAATTATTCTTTTAGCGTATTTTTTGTTAAATTATTGTGTATGTGGAAGAAAGGATCCTTGGGCTGTAGTTAAATTATTTTAGCTAATCCACCATAGAAACGGCCTATTTTGGAATATGTACCGGAATGTTGTGGTGCGAGTTTGAAAACTTTGAGCTATTCCATGTGTCAAGAAAATGAAACCCAAGGCAAAGTAATACCCCCAAAAACAGAAGAGATAAACTGTAGTAATTAGAATTGCTTGTAATAAGACCCGTCCATTGTCATAGTATTATTGAATACTCCATATAGGTATAGTTTTTGAAAGCACATTGTTTACTTGTTCTCTACTTATCCATGACATACTTTTCCCACTAAACCAAGAAATGTATAATGGTTTCCATTATTTTTTGTCTCCATATCATGCACCACTGATGCCAATTATAAAAAGCCCAAAAGAATAAGAGGAATACATAGAATAAATTTAATGTTAAGTCATCTTCTGTGCTTTTCCTGTGAGAGAAAAAAATATAGATCGAGAAATAGCCTTATACTTCACCCTGAATAACAACACATGCAACACCTGAAAGCAATGGCTGCAAGGGAGAGAAGAGATGGTTGCCAAACTTAAACTACCAGTTAATGAATTTTATTTATCAAAATCTATATAAATGAATAATCTAATAAAAACCAATACATAAATGGATAATATTATAACAACCTTAACAATAGATGCTGAAAAAAAAATATAAACCAATTTGCCGCCCTATTAGATTGAATTTAGAACTAAAACATATTCCTGAAATTAATGCCTAAGTTACTAACAAGGTCCCCTTTTCTTTTTTTGTTACAACAGGAAAATAACGACAAACACAAAACTAAGCTAGAACATCCTTGCAAAGCAAGGGAACAACAATCGTCAACATTAAGATGATTACAATTATAATTAGTATACTCTTTTTTTTAAACTAATTAGTATACTCTTCAACAAGTTTTTTTTTTATTTTTCATTTCTTAAACTGTTTTAGAAATCTTATTACCAAACAAGTTTTTTTCTTATTTTATTCAAAAAAATAAGTTTTGGGATGTCTAAATAACTGATGTGAGTTACTAACCCTCAATTCAATGAACCAATATAATTTTTTATAAATAAATTTAATAAATAAAATATAAAAATTCTAACGCAATTATCTTTAATATGAACTAACCATGAATTACTTTAAAAAAAAAACTAACCATGAATTTAAATTAACTTGATCGAAAGAAGTCGGAGTTTCATTATCTTAATGAAAATGTGTTAATTACTGTTAAATGCTAATAGAGAAAAAAGATGATGCACCGATGGTGTAAAGTTTTTTTACACCGTCAACCAATCGGATTTCAAGGATGTGTCACGTCAATTAATGAAATTAAATAAAAAGATATTTTATCACATCCTTAAAATCTGATTGGTTGACGGTGTAAAAAAAAAATTACACCGTCGGTACATAGAAATTAAACTCATGCTAATATACTTCTTCACAAAATAAGAGTATTATAACAAACTATATATATTTATGTGTCATATAATCACTATTTAAATATCAAGTGATCACTATTTAAACTATATATATAAATCACGGTCGTTGGATCTAATTATGAATGGTTCAGATTAAAATATTTAAATAGTCATGTGATAGTCACATGGTCACTTAAAATTGTCATGTGACCTGATGTTTTAATCTGAACCATTAATGATTAGATCTAACAGTCAGTGATTTATTCTCATGTTCTCACATAACATCACATTTCTCATAAGATACATCCTCTATATATATATATATATATATATTTATAGGGATTTGTAAACTTACACCCACTAGAATTTTAGAAGGAGTATATATATATTTATATATATTTATAGGGATTTGTAAACTTACACCCACTAGAATTTTAGAAGGAGTAAGTTAACAACTTACACCTTTTATCCATGGACTAAAAAACCAACCTCACAAGTTTTAAAACAATGCACCTTTTTGGCATTATTGTAATTTGCCTTTCTTTTTTTGCTTTTATTATTTTATTTTCAATTTTAAAACGGGTTTCAGTTTTCTTTTTCTGGGCATCATTGTTCGATCGTACTCCACGTTCTTGTTCATGTCTTCTTCTCATGTTCTTTTAAGGGTTATTTTTTTTTTCTTTCAAATTATAGTGTGCAATGTTCAATCAAAAAATATATTGTGTAATAATGATAACAATAAGTAGATCGTCGTCTTCATAGCGCTGGCAATTTGGCATACTTGGTCAAAGTTAAAGGATGCAAGAGAGAAAAATCCTACGATTGAATTTGAAAGTTGAAACATACAATGATGCCCATGATGTGGGAGAGAAATCATGTTTTTTTTTTTATAATTTAAAATAAAAAAACTAAAATGCAAATTACAATTTTATCCAAGATCGTGCTTTACTTTAAAATTGAGTGAATTGATTTTTTAGTCCAAAAAAAAAGGTATTGCTTGTTAACTTACTTCTTCTAAGATTTTAGTGGGTGTAAGTTAACAGCCCCATATTTATATATATAAATAATGAGAAAACTATTTACATGAAGGTGGGGTGGGAAGGATAAATTTTGACCATACGAAGCATAATCAAAATTGAAAGTTATGTGTCATATAATCACTTTTTAAATATCATGTGATTTGTAAGAACACGTTAAATTTTGTTTGATAAGCCAAATCACATTAAAAACATAGAATCCCATTATTATATCAGAACTAGAAAGGAAATAACATTCCAACAGTGACACCTGATGATAATTGATGATATACTTATGCTATATCAGTTGTACAATGTGTGACCCACCAATTTGGAATACGTCCCTATTGCCTAAGAAAAACAAAAGCACTTAAGGCCAATCTCTACCCATCAACCTTGTCCAAAAGCTAACACACTAGCCCAATAACATCCTCAAAGAAGTAGACAGACCAGGCCCACTCCTTGATATGTGCAGAAGCAACTATAAGGCTTTTTTAGTCTCATCTGTCACATCTCTATCTAGCAGAACCTTAATTTAACAGGACCACCACCAAAATGCAAGATACAGTGACATTATCTCTTGTTGAGAAGTCTTAATAAACTAGAGATATGACGAAAATAGCTCTTATATGGGAAGACAACCCTCACCTCCAAGCTAGCTTTTTGGGTAGAGTTAGTCAATTAGGTCTAACCCAAATTTTAATATGATATTAGAACCTATCATAAATCTGTCAAGGGAAAATGGTCAGCCCTAGGCGGAATGCATGGTGTCTGTTGAGAAGTCTCACATTCATTAGAGATATGACCATAAGTGAGATTGAACTAGAATCTAACACCTAACAAACTTAAGGAAAGAAACTGATTAAAAATAAGATTAACAATTGCTTTAAGTATCCTCTGAAGGTTTCTTTGCTTCTAGCCTTTCAGGTTTCACTGAAAAACACAAAACACACCATGAATAAGACAATTTTCTAGCCAATGACGGCGACCTACGACGTGGTTTTGCCTTTATGACAATTTTCTAGCGTGTATCCAAACATTTTTTTTCGAAAGCAAAATAATATTGATGAAGAAATAGTCAAGTGATGTACAAACCCTCCTTAAGGGGGATCAAAAAGTCAGTAAGAACACAACTAACCCAACCAAAAGAGGGTAACCCAAAACCAAAAAAAAAACTCACCATTAGAGGCAGAGAAGCCTTAAGGACCTCACAAAACCCCCCAAAGCGTGTATCCAAACATGTGCATAGTCTTTTAGATTTTGGTCCCCCTTCTTGAAATTCTATCATTGATCTAGTCATAACAATTTTTAGTTAAGAAAGAAAGGTGAATAACATTAGGATTCTTCCATTATTCAGACAACCATGGATAAATCAACTCATGATTTTCCTCATTCCATCACCTTCAGGCAATAGAAAAAAGAAATGTTTTTAGAAAATAGAAATTGGATAAATTGCATAAAGAACAAAAGTACAAAGCCTACTCCAAAAGGAGAAAAGATCCCAAACGAGGCTAAAGCCAAAAAACAGCAACCGACCCCTAAAAAACCCACAGAGAAAAAAACCAACAAGCCCTAACACGACCAGAGACACAAAACCCAAACAAAAACAGACACAACAAAAAACCTAAACAAAACAAAAGGGCAACCTAGAAGAACCATTGTGGGAAGGACATGAACGACCGCCAAAAAGAAGAAACAACCACTATTGCGATAGCCTGCAGGCACGAACCTAGGCCGCTATCTGGTTTAGAGCGGTCTTATCCGTAGAATCGTACCTAGAGATGGCAGGACAACGCAAACCCGCGGGGCCCGACTCGAACCCAACCTGAAATTTGGGCGATACCCGATTTCTTTGGGTTTGGGTTTCATCCAAATTTTAAAACATGTTTGGGTTTGGATGTGTGATTGATTTAACCCGCACCCAAACCCAAACCCGAAGCCTTATGCAAGTAATTACCAACCCTAATATATATTACTAAAGTTACTAAGTAGGGTTTTCTTTAAAGTTATTAAGTAGGCTTATGTTCATGAACTATACTTTTTCTTTTGTATTGGAATGATGATGATGTTTAATCATCTTATGTTCATGTTGTTCTCTTATGTACATGTTGCTTCCGGGTCGATTTTTTGGGTTTTTTGCCGGTTCGGTGCTCACATTGGAGGTTTTGGGTTTGGGTTCGGATAACCCGAAACCCAAGAGTTTGAGTTTGGGTTTAACTTTTGCGCCCATATTGAATTTGGGTTTGAGTTTGAGTTTGTGTGTTAAGTTTGGATTTGGGTGTGGGAATGGCCAAACCCACACCCACGGGGCCCATTGCCAACCCTAATCGTACCTCATACCCAGACCTAACCCTATCGAAAGGGCACTTCTCGCCCTAGTCATGACACCATAAGGCTCTGAAAACTCTGACGATAAAACCAACAACTGATTGCCTTCATTAGCTTCCAATGATCCAGAGTCCTCAACTAACAGAGAACCACTGGCAAGTTACTAAGAGTGATCGAAGGAAGAACTATCGTCAACATTAAGTTACTAAGAGTGAACCATCGGCGGCAGGTCAAAAGCAACAGTGTACTTCCACATAACTCCAGTAGTCATGCCTCCATGGTTGTCAATCACGTCCTCCATCACTCTCCCTCGGTACTTCGGTCGGTGGTTGTCGGGGTCCAACTCCCAAGCGGTAGGGTCAACTCGATCAATAAGCTCGTACCTGATTCCCCCGACCGAGCGAACCAGCGTAAACCACCCCCCCAGTGACATCTGACAGTTTGCCGACCGCCCAAACACAAACAATACAAACAAGGTAAGGCGCGATGGTCAACTCACAAAATATAGTAGATAATAAAGAGAACAAGTAGAGTATGGGGGTAGATATATATAGGTTCGATAAATGTTATCATGACATATATATCAATACATCATCAACTACTAAATCAACGTGCATAAATCATCGATTCAGCAAAAACATAACGATGCTTGTGAACAATTTATTTAGAACTTATTTTCTTGAGTAAAGTACATCCACCATTCTTGAGGTTTATCAAAATTACACTTCACCTCATTCTTATCTAAAATATACACTCCACCCCACTCTTTACAATGAAATATCAAAATCCATCACAAAACTCTTGAATAATGAATACTAGAGACAAAAGTAGCGACACATTTTTTAAATGGAATTTTTGCCACAAAATCCCTCACCAATTTAAATCGCTCTATTTTAGTAATGAAATATTTTTCCATCTCCAAAATTCGTCACTAATGCATGCATAGTTTAACAAGTATTTATGATTTCAAATAAGTGATTTCAAATATTTTTCCTACGACGTCGTTAGCAGAGAAAGCGAGAGGGAAAACCAAAACTGAAAAAGGATCGAAATCAATCGAAGCTTCCGTTCGGTAATGGAGATCATCTTCCTCCTGAAACCCTAACCGCTGCATTAATTGAATCAGAATCAATGGATGCGAAGGATATCCTGGGATTAACCAGACACTCATTCTCACTCTAGAAGAAGCCTCGTCCTCCCAAAGAATCTCAGAGAAAACCAGATGACATTTCGCGCGAGGTACCAACCAACCATTGATTCTTTCAACATTTTCATGGCGGTTACTCAACTCAATTGTTTGATTCCTCTCAATTGAAGAAAAAGCCTCCTCCTGATGAAAAGGTTTTGTTTCGTTTTATTTGTTCGCATTGCTCAATTATTGAAATTTCAGTTTGTTTTTTTAACCTTCTCTTGTTCAGATCACTTGGCAATGGCTTCCTTTCACCAGTTCTGCTCGTAAAGATAATCTTCAACTATACCATTGGGTCAGTCACGGTTTCTGTAAAATTTTCCACTTATTATCTGTGACTATGAGGATGCTAGTGATTGTTCTCTTTTGCAGGTTCGTGTTGTCAATGGTGTTCCGCCTACAGGGGATTATTTCTTTTGCCAAGTATAATAAGGTACTGCTTGCATTTGCATGTATTTTTTTCTTCCCTTTTTTGAATTTGGCCTTAAATCAATGCCTTCTGTTTGTATAATTCATTGGCGGTTTACGCGCTGTGGTGCAGTCTGTTGACATTATCAGATACACAGATGAGGAGTATGACAAGCATTTGACGAATCCGGTGGGTATCAACTATCATGTCTAATTGTGCAATTTTATGGAAATTTATGTATGAGTTTGATTAAACTACTGTGTAAAAAATTTTCATGCTATCCAAACTGAAATTTAATTTTTGTATGTAGTTGTGATAGTAGAGTCATTTTGACTTCTATTGTGAGACAACACATACATTGAAAATCTTTTTTTGTGTATATAAGGTTTGAAGTTACAAAATTGTTTGCTGGTTATTATTACCTATGTTGGAGCTTATAAATCACAATGTTGAAAGCCTTTTTTTGTTTTTGTCAGAAAAGGATATTGGATTGTTCGTGTATAGGCTAGGGGTGTTTTCTTTAGTCATTAATTTAACAAGGATTTCATGTAAAAATATTAATTTATCCTTGAACCTCGAGAGTTTAGTGTGAAGTTGGAATGATGTACATTTTTCTTTGGATGACATTGACAACATTGGGATTCCTAAAACCTGATCAGAATCATAACAAACAAGACTGTACTTTAGTTTTTGTGGTTGCGTCTCAGCCAAATTTCTTCTCTACTTCTGCTGAGGGTTGTCTCTTGTGATGCAAACATCTAGCAATTGGCATATGTTTATTTAATGGTCAGCTTCTGTTTTGGGCATTTGTATAAATAAGAAGGAATACTGTTTGGTTTGTGGTGACAAAGTTTGATTGAAGCTTAAGTCTTGAATGATTGAGCTTATGTATATCTTTATATATGAGATCATATGAATAGGATAAATTATCCCCTTCTAGATGGATAACTATGCTCAGTTTGTGATGGAGTTGGTGATTTTTGGAGAATTGCCATTGTAAACCAATTCATTGATAATTAGTTGAATCACGTCAGGAAAATTTTGTAGGTTTTTTTTTGGAGATGTATAATGTTGGATGGTTTTTTAAAGCTTTCAAATTGGGTGACAGGATAAGAGTATGGTCAAAATTTGAATTAATGCTACCTTGAGTTATTTTAAGTTTAACTAAGTGATTGTCTTTTGAATTGAAATATAGTAACTGTATGGCTTGGAATTTGGGGTAGCAGGTTTTTCCTTACGCTGGTTTCATGATGTCTGGTTTCAAGAAGAGCAAGAAACAAAGAGGAAAATTTGTCACTAACTTAAAAGGATCGGCATCTATGATTCTAGCTTAGCTTTGCATCTTCTTCTTTTGTACACCACACTCAATTGTACTTCTCGTCTTGTAAAATTACCCACCCTTAACTGCAGTTGTGATGTTCTGTGTGCTTTTCACCACTGAAATTGGAAAGTGAAACATATAACATGAAGGTTTTTATATCTGTCTATTTTACTAAGCGTTCAATGCATTGCTATTTTCCATTATTAATTTATCTACATAGATGTGGACCAAGGAGGAGACGGATGAACTGTTTGACTTGTGTGAGAGGTTCGATCTCCGATTTATTGTAATTGCTGATAGGTTCCCTTCATCTCGGACTGTAGAAGAATTAAAGGATCGATATTATAGTGGTACGTCTTTGTTCAATAAACTATTATATGTTGCGCTCTGTTATTCATTTTCTTTAATTCACGCTTTATGTTTGATTGATTATATGGAGACTGCACAAGCAAAAATGTTTATATTTGATCACATTCCCCTGTCTGTCCTGTAGTATCTCGGGCTATATTAATTGCAAGGGCTCCATCTCTAGGGGACGTTGCCACACGTCCTGTTGTTAAGATGCACTAAACATCTTTGATAAAATAGCTTTGTATGTTGCTTTGAAGTAGTTACTTTCTTTTGTTTGTTGTGTAGAGTCTTTGTAGAAAAATCAGATTTGTATCTGCCTTAGGACATTGTCATGCGGTCATTCATAATAACTTATTTTTCCTACTGAATGTAGTAACCATATAAAGTTTCACAAGAAGTGGAACGAAAACGAGCACTGTCCATGGTCCTTTCTCAAACAAGGCAACAAGAGCGAAGAGATGAAGAGGTTTAGTCCTTGAAAAATAAAAAATAAAATCAGTAGTTTATGTGTTGCTGCTACCTGTAACTGCAAATGAAACATAGCTTCCTTCTTTTGTTATGACATGCAAGTTATCATTGAAGCCAAAAAAATATCTGAATTGCGTGTGTCTTCTAAGGTAGTTCTTCAAATATTGCTTTTCTATTGCACTGTAAATTATCTGCAGAGAGGAGGAATTTTTTATAAGATTCAAGACTGATTTTCAGATTATCTATCTGATTTCTTGATTAACCATGGTTATAAATTCCTACTCATGAACTTAAAGCTTTGGGGAATGTTCTTATTACTGTATTTATGCATCAGACGAAGTCTTCGTATGTACTTTTTCATTTGCACTGGGAGTGTGGGAGGTAGGATAGAGCTGTGCTCCTGTAACTACGGTCAATCTTTACTCATAGTAAAATGTATGTTGGAGGTATGTCATTGAATCAACTTTTCCTAGTTTATAATTCCCAGTTTGGGGTAACAAAATTCATGGAATATGTAAAATGTTTTCACATGTGTTGTACATGCATGTGTGCCTGTGATTTTGATATCATGCATCATGGGTATGACTTCATATATGTTTCAGGTTGCTGAAGAGTCTCAGTTGGCTGTAACTTCGAATGCTGGTGCAGAAGTTTCAGAGAGGGCCGTCCCTAGTGACACTGTTTCTCCATTGAATGTGCCTTCCACATCACCAGACAATGCATCTATTCTAGCTTCTCTTGCATGGTAAGTTATACAGAAGGTTTCCAGTTGTGCTTCCTCTGGCTTTTCTCCATTACACTTATGTTCTCAACACCTTCAAATCCCACTCTCTGCCCTCTCCCCTTGGGAGGGTTAACAAGGATCCTACAACAACAAAAAAAACCCTTTTTCTACTAGGTGAGATTGGCTACATGGGTAAAAAAAGATGCCATTACGTCCCATTCCCATTGGCCATTGTAAATCATTTCTATAGACAAACCTGTTAATTCTGTATCCTTCTGAATAGTTTGGCTTGATGTCGCATTGCATAGCCCGTCCCAAGCCCAAAGAAGAAGAGGATAGTAGTGTTGAGCAATCAACATTCAAAACTAAATTTTGTCAAATCCTCATGACATTGGCGTTAACAAGGGCTCTGACGTCCTAAATTTTTTCCTGCTTTCTTCAAATATTCTAAATAACTGTTTTTTTCATGAGCGGAAATTTCATCAAATTTTTTTAATGCTTATAATTCAGAACATAATCTGATAATAAGAAATATTTCAGCTTCGTGTATAATCATAAATGTATGCAGCAGAGCAAATGTGCAAGCTGCAAACTCATCAACTGGACTTCGGACTGTCAAACGGATTGAGCAAAGTTTGCAAGATCTTGGGGTTTGTCAAGACTCTTTTGAACTTTAATGCAGTTTAGATATTTCATTTTTTCCCCTAGCTGGTGCAATTATGTAGTTATTAGTTATTACTGCTTTTCTTTTAACAGCATATGAAAGCCTTATTTTTTCATTTCTGGAGAGCTGATTATTTTAAATGCTTTTTCTAACTGTTAAATTTTTGTTTGGTTTTGAGAGTAGAGCTGTGATGGAGCTTGTGCACTTTCAAATTAGGACATCCCGGGGGCAACATAATTGTTTACGCAAAACATTCTCCACCCACTCCCAATCTTCGCATATGGGTATCTGGTCATGGGCGGATCTACTTGGAAGTGAGGGGTTCAAATGAACCCCCTGAACAAATTTTTTTTGCACTTACACTCCTATATAATATATTTTTTGAACCCCCTGAAAATTTTAAATTATACTAGTAGACCAAGTTTTGCACCTATTTGCACTAAAGACTTACCATCACTTACTCCTCTCACTCTCTCACACACACGCGCACTCAGCCACTCACCCTCTTTCTCTCGCTGCCTAAGTCCCACTCAACTGAGATGTGAGAACTGCAATCAGAATCATCGTCTGCAAAATAGTTCAATCTCAAATTATGCTTCCTTTGTTTAATTTTTCTGTTTCGATTTAGATACTTAATTCTTGAAGACAATCGAATTATTCATTTATCTAATCTTTACTGAATTGGAAACGTTCGATGAGAAAAATATATTTTTTCTGGTATTTTCAGTTTAGATTTCTCACCTCAGTTGGTCAATTTAAACTAAGATATTTTGCATGTGCATATATACATAAATATTAATGAATCATACATACATATACATGTGCATATATACATAAATATTTGCAGATATAAAATTTCAAATGACAAGTATTTTTTCCTCTGTTTTTATTTATTTGGGCTGCTATTTCCGTTAGTAAGTAAAATGATAAGAGAAAGTCGTTTTTATATATTTCTACAAGCCTTATGTAAGATTTAACTTTATTCAGTTTTCCTTTGATTGAGGGGAGAAAAGGATCGCTACTGCTAGTGTAAATTGTTCAACGATTTCATAATATGAAATCACGTAGATGACAACTATGACTTGCATAATTTCTTATGTATAAACATATTAAAGTTGTTTTTAATTATATTTTTACCGATGTTTTCATGTGAAAAATTTGAACCCCCTGGTCAGGGGGTCCTGGATCCGCCACTGTATCTGGTTAGTGCAATGATGTAACACTCGATCCCAACTCCAGCAGGTGCTTGTCTCAGCTTGACTAGCCTCATTAATGGTTCAATTAAGAATAAAAACATTGTATATATTTTTTGGCAGAACAGTTGATGTATACATGTATATATTAACTTAGCATAATATATACTAGTGTTCATCTAAGCTTGAAATTAGCTAGTTTTGGAACCTTGAATTCTCAAGCATACATACATGTCTGCGCGCGTTGTGTCTTAATGTTAAATCCAAACTGAAATGTTGATTATGTGACTTTAGCTTGAGCATATCTGTGGATTTATGAGTAGTGCCCAGACACAAGTACCACACTGACCCTCTGATAGGTACCCGCCGCATTACATAGGTTAGTTAGTCAAGGGAGTTATCCCATAGCTCAGTTAGTTAGTGAGTGATATTGTAAATAATTAAGAGTGAGTTAGAGATCTTTTATAATCTTTTGGTATGATATGGGAATTGGGTTAAAGAGAGGAGCCCTCTCTTGTATCTTCCTCTAATTTCCTAGTTGGGGATTAGGGTTCTATCATTGAATGATAACAGTTTCTGGGTTGGGTTCCTTTCACCCTCTTCCTGATTCATTTCCCTTTAATTTGATTATGTGGTTGCAGGTCAATTTGAAACCAAAGGTTCCAACGAAAGCTGTTTGTGCAGACCATCTTGAATTAAGAAAAGAAATTCAAGATATGGGATAACTCCAGAGACAGGTAATCCGTATATGGGATTTGAGAGAAATATATTTGCCAAATGTGTCTAATAATTTTATATTACGATTTAATATGGCATACATTAATTGATATGCTAGAGTAATTATCATCAGTGAGTAAATATTGTCAATTTTAATTAGTTTCCTTTTTTATCAGCGAGTAATTATTAGTTTTGAAATTCAAAAGCCATTATAATTAATTGAAGAACAAATTTGCTAAAAATTCTCTTTTCATTAGCTGTTTTCCTTTTTAATTTTCTATATTTAAGAGATGATTTTTATGATATGACTGATGTGGCATACAATAATTAATATCCCGGATTTTAAATTTGAAACAATCATAATTAATTGAAAATTAAATTTGTTAAAATTTCTCTTGTGTGCCTCGTCTTTTGGACCAGATACACCATTGTTTTAATTGCAAAAAATCTTTTTACATTTATTCGATTAGTTTTAATTGCAGTTAGTCGTTTTTTCTTCCATATGTAACCAAAAAAAAAAAACTGAAAAATGCAATTAATACAAACAAATATGGTACATGTATAATAATAATATGTTAATATACCAACATTAAAACTAATAATACCAGTATTAAATTGGAAACAGCCAAATTGGAAAAAACTGAAAAGGTGACAAGATGAAAATAGTAATGAAAATTAAATTCTTTAATGAGTATTAATTAGTAATAAAAGTAGTAAATGGGCAATTCAAAATTCATTTTGAAGGTGTTGTGCATGCCCCTGTTCTCTATAAATGAAACCACCCTTGGCTTTGATCTTCACAACAACACTTGAGACTAGCACAATATTTCTGGTATTCCCTTCCTTCACTCTCCACTCACACATGAGTTTTTTTTCTTCTGAAACTCTTCACATTCTACATTACATACAACTACTCACTCACTCTCAATTAACTCAACACATTACTTAATTTCACCAATTGTCTTAATTACTCTTCTTGTTTTAAACTTTTGTCCAGGGTGAAGTTATTCAGAACTTGTAAGACTCTAGGGTGAAAGATTCTGTTTTCATTGCAACTTTTTGCTGGTGAGTCTCCAAATTCAGATTCATAAGACATTAACTTATCATTTATATAATTGCAATTGATTCTCAGTGTGTTATAGTACTTTATCATGTTTTATATATATTTTTTTAATTGTAAGTAAACCTGTTTGTTAATAATCATCAAAAGTTGAAACCACCATCATGCATCCACATTTGCAAACTCAAATATCCAAGTAGTTGTATGCTGAAGGCATGGAAGTAACTCCACATGCCATAAAATTCATTGTGATTTCTTGCAAACATGTATAATTTATTGTTTGATCTGTCTACATCACTTCCAACAGGACCTACTAAGATGGAAGAGAAGAAGCAGATAACAAAGGGGAAATATGCTGCTAATATTTCCTCCATAATGGAAGCCAATCTTCGGATCAAACCACATGTTCTTAGAACACCTGTTCTGACCTCCACCTCCCTTAATGCTATGTCAGGAAGGCAGCTGCACTTCAAGTGTGAATGCTTGCAAAAATGGTGAGAAAAAATTTGTGATGAATTGAACAAATTTTAGGATGTTACTTTTCATTTATATTATTTCACATTATATTATAATACACCCTCTTTTTACTCTATTGGATTTCAGCGGAGCTTTTAAATTCAGAGGAGCTTGCAATGCGGTTTTCTCTCTTCATGACGAAGAGGCTGCTAAAGGGGTTATTACGCACAGCAGCGGAAATCATGCTGCAGCACTCTCTTTGGCAGCCAAGCTTCGTGGGATTCCTGCCTTTATAGTTGTTCCAAAAACTGCACCCACCTGCAAAGTGGATAATGTAATGCGCTATGGTGGTCATGTTATCTTCTCTGAGGACACTATCAAATCAAGAGAGGAGACTGCAGCTAGAGTGCAGCAAGAAACTGGTGGTATACTTATACCGTCATCTAATGATGGGCGCATAATGAGGTATTGTTGAATATTTTACATAGCAATTTACCAATCATATGATGTTAACTGAAAAGTTAGTTGTTAGGATCTGTTAGTAAGTTAAACTAGTTGCTAGTTTGTTAGAGATCAATTTGGAAGGTTAGTTGTTGTATTTATGTTGTAAACTCAAGTGTGATTAATTAGTATTTCATTTTCACCTTTCATCAATTCATTATAGATCAGTGCATGTGGTATATGAAGCTTACCGATCATATATCATGTGGTTCTTATTCTTCTTACTGATTGCTCAAGTGTAAGATTTATAACATCATGTCATTTTGTTCTGTGAAGCTCAAAAAAATATGACATATAACATAGGCATATGGTTAGATTTGAGACTTTTCCCTTTCCTATCTATAATACCTAGTTAGTAATGATATCCTAGTAGTTTTGATGATTTAATAACTAATAATGAATTTGCTTTATTGGTTATTTTATTGTTACATACTTTTGCTCTTCAAGACCTTTCTTATTGTCCTCGCATCGAGTCTGTGCTTCCATTTCTGCGTTTAATATGTTTTCTTTACACATATACTATAGGAATTGGTGACTTGCACACGATTTCACTTTGACAAATTTGATTGTTCTTGCAGTGGTCAGGGCACCATATCACTTGAGTTTTTGGAACAAGTCCCACAACTAGATACACTAGTTGTACCTATAAGTGGTTTGTTCACTTTTTTTTTTTTTTACTTTCAAGCTATCAGCTAAAATGTTTTAAAAGTTCACATTTATTTCGGTATTAGCTTCTTGATTTTCCAACAAATGAAAATTGTAGGAGGTGGTATGATCTCGGGAGTGGCACTGGCTGCCAAGTCCATCAACCCTGCTATTCGAATTTTAGCGGCGGAACCTAAAGGGGCTGATGATGCAGCACAGTCTAAAGCGGCTGGGAGGATTATTAGGTTGCCCGAGACCAACACAATAGCTGATGGACTTAAAGCATTCCTTGGAGATTGCACATGGTAAAGAACAAATCTCTAGTTATCATGATTTTGAACTGAAACTAAAGTTTTTGCTCTCCCTTTTGTTCTATTGGTTTTGTTTTCACTAACTTTATGACTACATACTTCCCCCCTTTTAACATCCCTTGTTCCACAAAATTTATTTTTTTTGTCGGGTACAATGACATCAGTGATCCACATATCTGGGCCTGATGGGCTTTTGTTGTTTGTTAATTTGTTGAGTTTTCTTATACTATGTCACAATGGAGCAGGCCTGTGGTTCGAGACCTAGTTGACGATGTGATAATTGTGGAAGACAGTGAAATCCTGAAAGCAATGAAGCTGTGTTTTCAAATTCTGAAGGTGGTTGTCGAACCAAGTGGAGCAATTGGCCTTGCTGCGGTACTATCAGATTCTTTCCAGAAAAATCCTGCTTGGAAGGACTGCAACAATATCGGTATTGTTGTTTCAGGAGGCAACGTTGATCTAGGCGTGCTATGGGATTCTTTGAATAAAGCAATATGAAGTACTCAATAGAATTATATGTTCTTCTTCACACGAATCTGAAATAGGATTTGTTTAATTGGACTCTTGTTTATCAATCTTGTAAGCTTACAAGCGCGTATGATGTCATTGAGGGTTTACTCGTAGTTCAAGAATCGAGGGCTCAAATGATTTATTGGCTGGCTTAAATCAATTGTTGATTTAATAAGAAATTGTTATTTCTCTAGTTGTAATTGTATTTTTAGAATATTCCTACGATATCACTTAAATAACTGTCAATTTTAACCATAACTAAAAATCGTAGTGTTTTCTCATTAATAAGAAACCAAAAAATTGCATGTGGAACCACCTTGTAATTAATTTCTCTCCGAGAAGGAGAGCGAACAAAAGAAAAGTTAAGAAAATAAGACAGAACAGTCAAAACGATACAATTTATAGTTAACCCTTGGATAGAGAAAGCAAAATAAGTGATGTAATCCCACAGATAAATGCACCTCCTCTCTCTTTATCAAATTAATTTTCAAATTCACACTTTTTTATAAAGTAATTTATACTGTATGTTTCCATCGACATCTATTAAAATGATTTCAAATTTCAAACTGAATCTAGATAGATTAAACATTTTATTTTTATGGCTTTTGCAAGACACATTTCAATCCTCTCCCTATTCCAGGTTCTTCACCCTCAAACTTCTTCTTCTCCAAGTCAAATTAAAAAGCTTTCAAGGGTAGAGTTTTATTAGATTTTTTTTTCTTCATATTTTTATCTAAAAAATGCATTTAAAAAAAATGAATACATTTTATATTTCTGTTGTCATATGTTTAGATGTCAATATCTATAAGAATATGATATTTTTGTAATTTTTTTTCGAAAGTGAAATATATAGATTGTATAGAAAGGGGATAACAACCAAAATAGCAGCCACCTCAAGAAAGAGAAGCGGCTGCTCGCCCTCAACAAAGACCGCAGAAGGAGAGCAACAACATGCTCAAGCTCCCTATACAACAAAAAATCCCCGCCACAAAAAAAGCTCCAAAAGTTTTATTAGTAGTGGAGAACTATCAATAGTATAATAATTAAAAAGTTTTATCTTAAATAGGGGTAAACATGAAAAGTTGTACCTTTTTATCAAAAATTTAATGCATCAATTAAGATTTTCTTAATAAGCGTGATTTTTACAACTTTAGTTTTTAATTAGGGACAGAAGGAGTAATAATTTCTACCTCTCAATAAAAATTATAGTATTTCACTTTTCAGTATAACTATTGATATTGTTGTTATGGAATCAATGCTGGAATTGGATTTATGATGGACTGGTGTTATAGAAGCAATGCTAGAATGGGATTTATGAAAGAAAAAAAAGATAGCAGCGATATTTGAGAGTCCATGAACTCTCTAATCCACACTCTTCTAGTACTCCTTTCTTGCTTTCTCCCTATTCTCTTCTTTTATATTCTTTTTATGTGTGGAAGGTACCATGGAAAAACAATTATGTTTTGTTAATGGTAAACGTATATGAAAGCGTGGGGAATGAAAATGGCACAACATCAGTGAAATGGAAGAAGCTGCCACCTAAGCTAAAAGGCTGAGAGTTGGAAGAACCAATGAATAGTAGAGAACTGAGATTTCTATAGTAGATATAAGGCTTAATAGCACTTTTGGTCCCCCACGTTTAAAAAATGTGCAATAATAATCCCCCACGTTTAAAAATAGCATAATAGTACCTCAACGTTTATCTCCGTTAGCAGTTTTGGTCCCCCGGCTCCTTTCCGTTAAAAACTTAACGTTTTTGTGTGACATGGCTTTTTTTTTCCTGATGTGGCACTCAGACTAGGAGAGAGAAAGGTTTTGGGGGGAAATCACAACACATGAGAATCACGTGCTCATTATCTGACCTAATTCAAGCCCCAATCCCCAATTAGTAACCCTAGGTCCAAAATCGCCCTAAATCTACAATACCCATCTCGACGCCGGTGAGGGTGTGCGATTGTGGTGTTGAGGAGCTGCGATTGTGGTGCTGAGGACCTACGATTACGAGCGAGGACGACGGTGGTGAGGACCTGCGATTGCGAGCGAGGTCGACGGTGGTGAGGACCTGCGATTGCGATAGAGATGGCGAAGGATTCGAAGAAGAATGGTGTGTCAAAGAAGACAACTGCCTCTCCAAGTCAAAAGAAGACCCCTCCAAGGCAAAAGAAGAACACTCCGACAAAAGAGAAAGAGAGGGTGGTCCCAGAGAAGATGGTCCCAGAGAAAAGGCCTCCAAACTTGGACTATTGGAACCTTGGAGCCGATGTGCCCTCTCACTATGTTGCCAGGTGCCTTTTTTATTGCATATGATGTCTAAGTATTGTGAATCTTGGTTGAATTTTTTATTGCCTATTGTATTCATGTCTCAGTGTTGTCGGTTGCATCTTTTATTGCCTATTTTAGTCATGTCTCAGTCCATTCAATGCATTGATGTGTGTTATTTAATTGATAAGTTTGTTTGGTATGTTATTTAATTGAATCCCTGTCTTGTTTGTGCTTGCATGTGGTCCATGAGATTCCCTTTAAAGTTTATTCTATTGTCTTTCTACAGGCCTACTGTTGCCCATGTGATAACCATGAAAGTGCATCATAGGGGTGAAATTACATTTGACCCAAATATGCCCTATGAAAGTGGGCTCTGCCAATCCTTTGAACATATGGATGTGGATCACATTTCATCCATTGTGGTGGGTAATTTGGTAAAGTACTTGGGATATCCCAGCTTCAAATGCTTGTGGTATAGGCATGTGGCTAGTGATGGGTCTGTCTGCTTTAGTCCACTTTCCAATGATGAAGATGTTAGAGAATTCTTTGAAAATGTTAAAGGTGTAGCTGAAGTTGATATTTATGTTGAACACCTAGTGGAAGATCCAAATATTGTTCCTCTAATTGCTTACAAGAGTGCTGAAGATACTCCTGAGGTATTGCAAGTTGGTTCTGAAAGTGATGATGAGGTATTGCAAGACAGGGAGGGTGAGACTGAGACAGTCAAGGAGGCTGAGTTAGTGCAAGACAAGGATGGTCAAAGTGTGCAGGAAATTCAGATTGATGCTAAGGTAATGAAATTATGATTTAATTTTTGTGTAAGTTGAAATAAAGTTACCCTTTAAGTTGTCATGAAAAAAGAGATTTATGCTTAGTTGTGTTTTTGGATAATCAAAAGGTTCTCCAACCTGAACAGAGAAGAGGTGCTGAGTTAGAGCAACACAGGGAGGCTGAAGAAGGGCATGAAAAGGAAAGTGAGGCTGAGGTAATTAAATAATGAATAGTTTGTGAATTAAAGCTACACTTTAAGTTTCCATGAAAAAAATATTGATGCTTAGTTTTGTTTTCAGATTATTGTCAATGATGAACAGAGGAGAAGTGCTGAGTTAGAGCAAGACAAGGAGGCTGAAGAAGCGCATGAAAAAGAATTTGAGGCTGAGGTAATTAAATGGGTTTATTACTTAATGTTTAATTTGTGAATTGATGCTATAATTTAAGTTGCCATGAAAAAAATATTGATGCTTAGTTTTGTTTTCAGGTTGTTGTCAATGATGGACAGAGGAGAGGTACTGAGTTAGAGCAAGACAAGGAGGGTGAGTCAGTGCAAGAAAAAGAAATTGAGTCTGAGGTCATTAAATGATCAGTTACTTAATGTTTAATTTGTTATTGAGTCTGAGGTAATGAGTTAAGCAAAATTTCTTGTTTAAGTTGTGAATTAAAGTTGGTCTTTAAGTTATCATGAAAATTATATTGCTGATCAGTTTGTTGTCAATTAGGAACAGATTCGTGATGTGGATGACAATGATGAAGTAACTGAAAATGACAAGGGGGTAGATAAGGGAAAAAGAAAGGCCAGTGAGGTTCTTCTCAGTGATGAAGATGAGGATTCTGATGCTGAATTTGATCCAAATGATGAAGAGGCATCCTCTGATTTTTCAATGGATGACAGTGACTACGAAGAAGATTGGGATTGGCTATGTGTGCTTCCTAAAGAGTCTCTGCTGAATATAGCTGAGGCCAATCCAGATCCCACTTTTGCAGAAGGTTCTACTGATCAGTATACTCAAGCTGTGAATGAGTCAAGGAACCTGGAGCCTAGTACATATGAGGAATTTGAAGATGAGGATGGTGATTCTGAGGACTTAGAAAGTCCATCAGAAAGCGATGATGAAGGAAAAAGTAGAAGGAAATATCCTAAGTTCAAACCTACTGAAGATGGGGAGGTGGTTCACCTTGAGTTAGGTCTGACTTTCAACAACAAAGATCAGTTTAAGGATGCTGTCAGTGATTTTGCTATCCAAACCAAGAAGAATCTGACAATCACCAAAAATGATAAAAAGAGGATGGTGGTTAAATGTGTTAAGGAGTGTCCATTCTACCTGAGAGCCAGCAAGACTCCCTCAAGGCCTATCTGGCAAATTGTAAGCTTCCATAACAACCATAATTGCTGCAGGACAGCCAGTAATAGGCAGGCAAAGACATTTTGGCTTGCTAAGAAATTTATGCAAATTCTGAAACACACTCTAGATTTGAAAGTGAGGGGCTTGATAGAGGAGGCAAGGGTCAGGTGGGGCATTGTGATAGGGAGGTACAAGGCATGCAGGGCAAAGGTCAAGAGTCTAGAGATGTTGCATGGTGCAAGTGTGGAGCAATACAGTCACCTGATGCAGTATGCTGCTGAATTGCTGAGAAGCAATCCTGGATCCACAGTCATTATAAAATCAGCAGTGGGAGTACATGGCCCAGTCTTTGAGAGGATCTACATCTGCTTTCAAGCTACTAAGACTGCATTTGCCAAGCACTGTAGACCCTTAATTGGGTTGGATGGCTGCTTCCTTAAGGGACTATATGGTGGTCAACTTCTGTCAGCCGTAGGCAAAGATGGAAACAACCAAATGTTTCCAGTAGCATTTGCAGTAGTGGAAGCTGAAACTAAGGATTCCTGGACTTATGAGTCCATTCTTATTGAATTCATGCATTTTATACATTCACTCATTCACAGGATCAATTAATGCATTTTATACATTCACACATTCAAGTGAATTCAATCCAAGCTGCCATGAAAAAAATTGCATCAAATTTAAGATACATATAACCTCAAACAGAATTGCATAAAATTCAACTCAATGGAAACACAATTGGCAAATTTCATTTCTTGCATCAAAGGATCCTAATGGAAGTACATAAGTGCATTCACTTTCTCAAAGGATTTTTTTCCCATCTTAATGGAAGTACATTCCTACTTCCTTACAAAATACATTCCTACTTCCTTACATTCCTACTACCCCAACTAGTATTCCTACTTCCTTACATAAGCTACCAACAACACAAGGATCACAATTATTGACATGAACAAAAAGGCAAGTAGGATCCTCTCTTTCTTCTTCAGGTCTTCATTCTTCTTGGTTAAGACAACAATCAACTTCTTCTCCCTAGCATTACAATTGTCATCAGCATCATGCCATTGGAAGAAGTTGCATACCTTCTTACGATGCACCTGTAATTTTAAGTTAGTTATACAGATCAGGGAAGAAGAAAATAGCCACTGATTCAACAACTCAATAATCTTACAAACCTCAAACAGCCCACAACCATAAAACCTCCTTCCACGATTCACCCCAGTCCATGTTGTCACCAATGGACTTTCAACCCCACATTCACACAGCACTACTCGTCGCCTCATCTCAGAACCAGTCGAAACATCGCGAGAGCCAGACAACCCATGAGAACCATCGTTTCTTCTGTGCGATTCAGGTACCCTGCGACTCGAATCAGCTTCTAAATCCCTCCAATTAGGTGTGGCTGAAGATCCTCCCATGGTTAGAGCTCGCGATATTGGGATTTGGGGGAGAAGAAGAGGAATTAGGGCTCGCGATTTTGGGTTTTGAGGGAGAAGAAGAGGAATTAGGGCTCGCGATTTTGGGTTTTGAGGGAGAAGAAGAGGAATTAGTTTTGGTGATTTTAGGATTTGAGGGAGAAGAAGAGGAATTAGGGTTAGTGATTTTCAGATTTAGGGAAGAAGATGATAAAAGAGAAGGTGATTCTCACGTGAGGGGCATGTGATTTCCCCCCAAAACATTTCTCTCTCCTAGTCTGAGTGCCACATAAGGAAAAAAAAAGCCATGTCACACAAAAACGTTAAGTTTTTAACGGAAAGGAGCCGGGGGACCAAAACTGCTAACGGAGATAAACGTTGAGGTACTATTATGCTATTTTTAAACGTGGGGGATTATTATTGCACATTTTTTAAACGTGGGGGACCAAAAGTGCTATTAAGCCTAGATATAATGACTCTAAGTTGACACAAGTCCTTCTTGAGAAGGCAAATTGAAGGAAGGGAAGAGATCACAAGTCGTGATAGTTAAATTGTCATATTAATCTACAGGCTTCCAAGGGAATTGTGCCTGGAGATTTTAGTAGTTCAAGCAGGAAATTATCATACAAAAAGATAAAAATAGAAGACATTGATAAATTGTCATCCATGTGACAGGGTCTGCATCCAATATCATATAGCTAGTCATAGGAAGACATTTAATCCATTTCTATAATCAAGCAAGAAATGTAAAAATAAGACTGAAATCATACCATCAGAAGAAGCATTGTTTGTGGAAACATGAGCAAGCAATTCTGCATCCTTTCCAAAATCGTTCTGAACCAGAATGAGAAAATTCTCAAGCATAGGTCAAAGTAAGGCCTCAACCTCCTTCATAAATGCAAAAGTTCAGCAAAGAATGGTTTAACTTGGATGAGTGCTGAAGTAATTAAAAAGATGAGTTGAGCCTGTGAGTATAATGCTAGGCTGCTAGCCCAGCACTGCAGCCAGTCAACCAGAAATTATGACGGTAAAAAGAATCTAAAATTGAAATGCAAAGTTGAGTCATATCTAATGTTAGGTTGGGAGAGGAGAATAAAGAGAAAGAAAATGAGTAGGAACAGGAAGAAAGTGAAGACGAAAAAAAAACATTTACATTTACCTAATGTTAGGTGGGTACGTTTTCCCCATCTAATAATATATTGGTGCTTGCTGTGGTACCTTAAGCCAGATTAAGGCGTGGTACCCAGAATGATATAAATTAATAGAAAAATAATACAATTTGAAATATCTTAAATCTTTAATCTAAAATCTGAGAAACTTCATGGACCCTAACCTTTCCTTTCTAACAATTTCAGTATCATCTTCAGTGGCCACCTCGCCGGTGGTAGCAGCGGTTGTCCACCATCGCGAAGTATCGCGTATTGGTGACAGGATGGAGTCGGTTTCTTTCATTTTTCCTTTGCTTGCTGCTATCTTCATTTGGGATGAAATCATGAATAGCTTTTTAATCTGGGGAAAGTGCCTTCTTTAATTTGGTTTGAAAAGCTATTTAATTTGGGGAAAGTGCTTGGTGATATTCTGAAATTAGGGTTTCTGTTTTGTTTTTTTATCAATTGTGGGTTGTTGATTTCTTGCTGATTCAGTTCTTAATTTTTCAATTGTGGGTTGCTAATTTCTTCAAATCATGGTCTTGAATCTATTTTTCTTATGGCTGGTGTTTTTGGTGGCCCAAAAACAATGAGAGCAAAGACAAGTAAGAAAGGAAATCCATCAGCTTGAGTGGCTTTATAGAACATCCAATAATAGAGACTCGTCTAGCAGGAGGTCTAGCAGCTGCAAAATGATATTAAGAACTATAGCCTTGTGGGTTGCTTATGGCTGGTCTTGAACTTGTGGGTTGCTAATTTCTTCAAATCATGGTTTTGGATTTTGCTTGGTGGGTATGGTCATTTGCTTCTTGAGAGTGAACTTGGTCTGAGCTTTTTCAGGGGATGATGGTTTTGTAGGAAATTCGTTCTTAGACTTTGGGGGATTAATTCAGGGGCACATAAATTCATTCCAAGGACACAGAAATTGTTTCCAAATTGTTCTTGTTTCCAAAATGAAGATGATAACTGTAATATTTAAAATTCGCTTAATAGGACTTTGAAGCAATTGTGAAAAGAAATGAGAGTAGAATTGTCAATTTCATTTGAACCTTCCCTTCAGGTTTAAGCTACTAGTAGCACACTAGCACTACAGACAGGTCCTCTTTTGTAGGAATTGAAGCTTGGGGGGTTTTATTTTTGGTCTTCCCATTGCACTAGCAATAGGAGCAAAGTTTGTACCGTTGAGAAACCCAAAGAAGTTGCCTGGTATATTTGGATTGCTTGATTTTGATTTTTTTTCTTGACTTTGTATGTTGATTCTATCATCGTTATAGTGTCATTAATCATACGTTCTTGGGGATGTTGCTTTGTTTTGTTTATTCAGCAGTTCTTATTTTACCAATTAGCACTTATTCTTCTTATGCCCCCGAGTGTCTCTAATTTGGTCTAGGTGTTACAATTGGATGGGCCTTGCTACAGCTCTCCCAAGGAATTGTCACTTGCATCTGCTGCAACAGGATATGGTGTTTCTTTCTACGAAACAGAATGTGCTATGGAAAGCAATATGGTCCATTGTAATTTGGATAGTGTGGAATTGCAGAAACAACTTCATATTGAGGGATGTGGAGGTGGATGTGGAGAAGATGTTAGAATTAATTCAGCTGAGATCTTGGAACTGGTTCACAGCCAGAGTTAGTGGTTTGACTGGTTTCCAAACTTTTTTTTTTGAATGGTGTTCGACTCCACTATTATGTTTATCATCTGTTTAATGCAGAGCCAGTTCTGGGTAGGAGACAATGTTGCGGCTGATGTGTGGTTTGGAGAGGTGTTTGAGCTACTGGTGGGCAGGAATTAGCCGACTTGGTGTGGAGAAAGTTGGGAAACTTCAAGGTCCGTGCTTATTTGTGATTGGGGGTGCTCTTGTCCCTAATTTGATTATGCAAGGAAGGTATTCCAAATATGCAAAGGCTTGAATCAATGCTTGTGTCAACAGTTTTAGCTTATATGATATACTTGGAGGGGTGTTTGTCTGATAAGTTTGGTGGGGATTACTATATCTGTTTGGTCAAAGAGGAGGGAAGCTCATGTAGTGCAGCATAGGATACTATCACTTCTCCCAAAACAATGCTGTAGTATGCGTTCCCTAGTGTAATCATTTCATCTTGCCACGATGGGACACGATTTCCCAACCGCTACTCACCTTAACTTTTCAATTCCCCCTACTCACCTTAACTTTTAAATTCCCCCTTGCTCCATCATTCACCACTTCTGGAATCCTCATAACCTGTTAAAATCGACACCCTAGCACACTCTTCCATCTTCATTCCCACTTTTCCCTTGGCAAGAATGACTTCCCCACGCCGTACTAAAAAATCTTCTCGATCCCGAAGTACTGCTCCTGCTTCTTCGCCTCCGGTCGACCCTCCTCCCTCCGGAGGACTTACCCTTGGCGAGGGGGAAATCGTCGCCTTCTGGCGCCGAGTGTTTGCCACCCTTCCCAAGTCCACGGATAAAACCCCCGTTCAGAAGACCATTTGTCAAACCTCTGAGTTGTCCTCTGATGAGTCCGTTACTGACACGGCTCGCCAGGCCGGTGGGCTTTGTTACGAGAAATCTCTCGAAGACATTCTTGTCACCGGGAGGTGCCCAACGATTCGGCGGCCCTGGCAGCATCGTGCGGTTGACCATGGCGTGGAGAGACCCCACTTCTTTTACGTCTACGAATATTTATTCCTCGACCTGGGAATCAAACTGCCTTTCTCCCCCTTCCTTCGCCAAGTTATGAGGGAAATCAATGTGGCCCCATTCCAACTCCATCAGAATGCCTGGGCCTTCATTCGGTGTTTTGAGATTCTTTGCAACGCCGTTGGTCTTGAACCAAAAATCGCCCACTTCTTTTACTTCTACGCTGTGGAGCCAAAGTCTTTAAGGGTGGGTTTCCCTGAAATCGCGCACAGGCCGTCAGCGTCTTCACCCCTACAAGAGCAACATCAAGATGGGGTTTGGGCGCCGGTACTTCCGCATAACCGTGCATCCTACTTACCCTGAAGCTTTCACCCTTCGGATTGGACTTCCCTGCTTCCCTTCTACTGGATCATGAGCCCCCGCGTTGTTTCGTTGCCATCAGATGCGTTGCTGAGTGATGAAGATAAAATCATCCTTAGCTTTCTTGCTGGGCTTCCGGTCCTTGAGTGCTCACAATTGCTCGAAGCCGCTCGCAAGAACACCCTCGGTTCATTCCTAGGAGGAATGAATTTCACTAAAGTCGAACTGGAGCGTGCCTTGGCCACCAAAGCGTTCGAGTTTCCTCCCGTCTTCAATACTAGCGGAAGTAAGAGAAGGCGCGTCGCTGTGGATGCTGACACTGAGACCACCATCCCTTCCCCAAAGAAACGGGTAAGAGGGTCCACATCGGTTGAGCTTGCGCCAGGATCCACAGTCGACACCGCCTCCCCTGAGGCTGGCGGGACAACGCCAGACATTGCTGGTCCTGGGTCCAGCGAGCCAACGCCTGACGCCGTCATTCCTCCGGAGACTGACGAGTCGGCACCGGTCTGTACTAACAACACCGTTCTCCCTTCCCTAGTGAAGGAATCCCACAAATCCAAAGAGGCTGACCTGGCACGGATGTGTAAGATCAAGTTTTGATCTCGTAGTACAACTCTATGTTTTGATGATTACATGTTAACTATTATGTATGAACAATTATGGTACTCTGACGTTGTTTTCTGAGTGTTCTAATGACATGCCATGACTCTAGTCTTATTTCACATAATTTAGAAGCACAATGCTCAAAGAGTAACCTCCGCAACGCTTTCGCACTTACTATGTTCTATCTGAACAATAGATTAAGCTTCAGAGGATCTGAAGATTATAAAGCTCTGATATGGATTCAGCTCACTAAAAGCTCTGAAGGATCAGAAGCTCTGAAGGTCCAGAAGCTGAGTAGTGAAGACTCTGAAGTCCAAGAGTAAGCTGACTCTGAAGACCAAGTACTTCTCCTCAGAGGATCCAAGCTTCCTTCTGACTCTGATCACCAAGCTTCACAAGTTCCAATATGAAGCATCACTCTGATCAGAAGTCAACTAGGATAAAGGTCATGTCACTATCCAAAGTACAAAAGCAATTGTACCATTCCTGACGACCTTACCTAACTTATTCAGCCACAACAGAACCTGGAAAACCCAGATCTGCCCTCCAACGGTAGCATTCCATGCAAACTTCCAAACCTAATTCCTTGGAGTATATAAAGAGGCTGAAGATGAAAGATTCTGTTTGAAGAAACTTTGTAGAAGCTCACGCTAAAATCAAATATTCTCAAAGCAATCTTTCTTCACATTGTACTAATTGTGTTTACTATTAGCTTTCTAAGAAGCATTTCTTTGTAAACCCAAACTTTCAAACAGTTGTTTGATTTTCCTTAAGGAGACCAAGGTTGGTCAGATCCTTGAGAAAACTAAGAGAGTGAATGTTAGTGATAGCTAAGTCAGTGTATTGTTAGTCACTTTGCAGGTAGCAAGTGCAGTTGTAACAAACTCTGATTAGTGGATTGCCTTCATTCTAAGAAGGAAGAAATCACCTTAACGGGTGGACTGGATTAGCTTGAGGGATTTATCAAGTGAACCAGGATAAAATCATTGTGTGCTTTTCTTAACTCTTATCTTAGCACTTTTATCTTTGGTGGTTGAAAAGATTTGCTTAAATCTTAAGTGGATCGAGTTTTAGATTCAAAACGCTATTCAAACCCCCTCTTTCTATCGTTTTTCATACCTTCAATTGGTATCAGAGCGCAAGTTCTTATTACCACACCTAACAGTGTTCAGTGATCCGGGCCGGTGTGAAAAACTAAAATGGCTTCCACCATTGAAGCGCAAAAAGATGTCTACAGTGCAAAGCCTCCTATGTTTGATGGGCAAAGATTTGAGTACTGGAAAGACAGGATTGAAAGCTTTTTCTGGGCTTTGATGCAGATCTCTGGGATATTATAGTGGATGACTATGAGCGTCCAGTTGATGGTGATGGCAAGAAGATCTCCAGAACAGAGATGACTGCAGAGCAGAAGAAGCTTTACTCACTGCATCATAAAGCTAGAACTATTCTTCTCAGTGCTATTTCTTATGAAGAATATTAAAAGATCACAGATCGTGAGTATGCTAAGGGTATCTTCGATTCCTTGAAGATGACCCATGAAGGAAACAAGAAGGTGAAGGAGTCAAAGGCGTTGTCCTTGATCAGAAAGTATGAATCCTTCCAAATGGAATCCAGTGAGTCCATTGAGGTCATGTTCTCGAGATTTCAGTTACTCATTGCTGGAATTAGACCTCTCAACTAGAGTTACACAACTGTTGATCATGTCATGAGAATTCTTAGAGGCCTTCCTAAAAGCTGGATGCCTCTGATAATTTCCTTGGAGCTCACAAGAGATGTTGATCAGATGAGTCTGGAAGAACTCATAAGCATACTGAAGTGTCATGAACTGAAGCGTGCTGAACATCAGGATCAGAAGAAGAAGTCTATAGCCTTGAAATCCAAATCTGAAAAGGCTAAAGCTCTCCAAGCAGAAGAAGAAGAATCTGAAGAAAACTCTGAGGATTCTGATGAAGATGAGCTAACCCTGATCTCCAGAAAGCTCAACCGCAGCTGGAAGCACAGGCAGAGCAAGTACAGAGGCTCTGGAAAGAATAAAGGAAAGAATGAATCTTCTTCTGGTCAGAAGAAGTCTTCATCAAAGGAAGTCACATGCTTTGAGTGCAAAGAATCAGGGAACTACAAGAGTGATTGTCCTAAGCTAGAAAAGGACAAGAAGCCAAAGAAGCATTTCAAAGCTAAGAAAGGCCTCATGGTGACTTTCGATGAATCAGAGTCAGAGGATGTTCACTCAGATGGAGAAGTTGTTGAAGGACTCATGGCTATTGTCAAGAACAAGGAAGCAGAGTCAAAAGAAGCAACTAACTCTGAATCAGCATCAGAGGAAGATCCAGACTCTGACGATGAAAATGAGGTATTCGCTTCTTTCTCAACCTCTGAACTTAAATGTGCTTTGTCTGACATCATGGATAAATATAACTCTCTTCTGACTAAGCATAAAAAGTTGAAAAATGATTTTTCTGCTGTTTCTAAGACTTCTGCTGAACATGATAAAATTATTTATGAGTTAAAATAAAATAATCATGCTTTAACAAACTCTAACTTTGTGCTTAAAAACCAGATCCTTAAGTTAGAAGAAGTTGTTGCTTGTGATGCCTCTGATATTAAAAATGAATCCAAATATGAAAAATCTTTTCAAAGATTCCTAGCTAAAAGCGTAGATAGAAGCTTGATGGCCTCAATGATCTATGGCGTAAGCAGAAATGGAATGTGTGGCATTGGCTATTCTGGACCCAGTAGAAATGAGCCTCCTATGCCTAAGGCTAAACCTCTGCATGAACATTTTGTACCCTCTGGTACTATTTTGCCTGAATCATTTCCTGTTAAAGTTGCTAAACCCTCTTGTAAAAAGGGAACTCCTTCTATACTTAAATGTCATGCTCAAATCCCTTTACATTATCATGTTGAGAAACCCAAGGTCATATGAACCTCTGGGGTAACTAACAAGAAAGGACCCAGAAAATGGGTACCTAAGGATAAGATTATCTATGTTGCAGATATCCTTGATCGCTCCACTGAAACACCAATCATGGTATCTGGACAGTGGATGCTCGCGTCACATGACGAGAGAAAGGCGAATGTTCCAAGAGCTAAAACTTAAGCCTGGAGGCGAAGTTGGCTTTGGTGGCAATGAGAAGGGTAAAATTGTTTGTTTTGGTACTATTGATATTGATAATAGTCCATGCATTGATAATGTTCTGTTGGTAGATGGCTTAAATCATAACTTATTGTCTATAAGTCAATTAGCTGACAAGGGTTATGATATTATCTTCAATCAAAAGTCCTACAGGGCTGTAAGTCAGATCAATGGCTCTGTTCTGTTTAACAGCAAGAGGAGGAACAACACTTATAAGATCAGATTATCTGAGTTGGAAACTCAGAAAGTAAAGTTCCTTCTTTCTGTTAATGAAGAGCAATGGGTATGACATAGACGGTTAGGGCATGCCAGTATGAGAAAGATTTCTCAGCTGAGTAAGCTTGACCTTGTCAGGGGCTTACCCACTCTGAAGTTCTCTTCAGATGCTCTTTGTGAAGCATGTCAGAAAGGCAAATTTACAAAAGTCTCTTTCAAGGCAAAGAATGTTGTTTCCACCTCAAGGCCATTGGAACTTCTGCATATCGACCTTTTTGGACCAGTGAAAACTGAGTCTATAGGTGGTAAAAGATATGGGATGGTCATTGTTGATGACTATAGCCGCTGGACATGGGTAAAATTTCTATCCCGTAAGGATGAGTCTCATTCTATGTTTTCTACCTTTATTGCCCAAGTGAAAAACGAGAGGCTTGCAGAATTATGCGTGTCAGAAGTGATCATGGTGGAGAGTTTGAGAATGACAAGTTTGAGAGTCTGTTTGATTCCTATGGAATTGCACATGATTTCTCTTGTCCTAGAACTCCTCAACAGAATGAGATTGTTGAGAGGAAGAATAGAACTCTTCAAGAGATGGCTAGAACCATGCTTCAAGAAACTGACATGGCAAAGCACTTCTGGGCTGAGGCAGTAAACACAGCATGTTACATTCAGAATAGGATCTCTATCAAACCAATTCTGAATAAGACTCCTTATGAATTGTGGAAGAAAGTATAACCCAACATTTCTTACTTTCATCCTTTTGGTTGTGTTTGCTATGCTCAATACTAAGGATATATTGCATAAGTTTGATTCTAAATCTTCTAAATGTCTATTACTTGGTTACTCTGAACGTTCTAAAGGCTTTAGAATTTATAACTCTGATGCTAAAACTATTGAAGAATCTATTCATGTTAGATTTGATGATAAACTTGACTCTGATCAGTTGAAGCTAGTTGAAAAGTTTGCAGATATGAGTATAAATGTTTATGATAAAGGCAAAGCTCCAAAGGAAGCTGAGCCAGAGGAAGACTCTCCCGAGGAAGTTGGTCCCTCTGATTCACAGCCTCAGAGGAAGAGCAGAATTGTTGCCTCTCACCCTAAGGAGTTGATTATGGGAAACAAAGATGAACCAGTCAGAACCAGATCAGCATTCAGACCCTCTGAAGAGACCCTACTTAGTCTGAAGGGATTGGTATCCTTAATTGAACCAAAATCAATTGATGAAGCTCTTCAAGACAAAGACTGGATTCTGGCAATGGAAGAAGAATTGAATCAATTCTCCAAGAATGATGTTTGGAACCTTGTCAAGAAGCCTCAAGGCGCTCACATCATTGGAACCAAATGGGTTTTCAGAAACAAGCTGAATGAAAAATGAGATGTAGTCAGAAACAAAGCAAGGCTAGTTGCTCAAGGCTACAGTCAACAAGAAGGAATATATTATACTGAAACATTTGCTCTAGTAGCAAGACTGGAAGCTATCAGACTGTTGATCTCATTCTCAGTGAATCACAACATAATTCTTCATCAGATGGATGTTAAGAGTGCCTTCCTGAATGGATACATTTCAGAGGAAGTGTATGTGGACCAACCTCCTGGTTTTGAAGATGAAAAGAACCCTGACCATGTTTTCAAATTGAAGAAATCTCTCTATGGTCTGAAGCAAGCTCCTAGAGCATGGTATGAGAGACTTAGCTCATTCCTTCTGAATAATGAGTTTGTGAGGGGTAAAGTAGATACAACTCTCTTTTGCAAAACTTACAAAGATGATATCTTAATTGTGCAAATTTATGTTGATGATATTATATTTGGATCTGCTAATCCATCTCTTTGCAAGGGGTTTTCTGAGATGATGCAGACTGAATTTGAAATGAGTATGATGGGAGAACTCAAGTATTTTATGGGAATACAAGTTGATTAAAAACTAGAAGCTACTTACATCCATCAGAGCAAGTACACAAAGGAACTTCTGAAGAAGTTCAATATGACATAATCAATAATTTCTAAGACTCCTATGCATCCTACATGCATTCTGGAGAAAGAAGATGCTAGTGGAAAAGTATGTCAGAAGCTCTAGATGAACGGTCGCGAGGCTGACTTATCCGCTTATGAAGAGAGAATGGAGGACTTGGAGGACGAGCGGGACGACTTGCAGAAGGAGTTAGAGGCGAGGGCCGAGGCAATTGCCGTGAGTAGGGCAGCTTGTATCGCCAAAGATAAGGAGATTGCGTCTCTGCGCAGCGATTTGGCGTTGTCGAACGAGTTTCTCGCCGAGGTGAGGAACCAACTCGAAGAAAAAACCAAAGCTATTGTGGAGGCGGAAACCTGGGCAACCTCTGAAGCCAAAACCCTTCGAGCGAGGTTGGAGGTCGAAGCTGCTGCTGAGGCTGTGGAAGGGCGCGGCCGCGGTTTCTTCCTTGCTAAAGCCCAGGTCCAGTAACTTTATGAGGGAATAGATCTCAACGGGATGGGAGCCTTCAAGAAGGTCACCCCTGAGGGTTTGGTCGGCCCTGATGATCCTCCAGGCTTCGACGCTGCATACTTTGCGGCTGCTGAAAACGCAGGGAAAGCAGAAAATGTTAATGTAGTTTAATTACTTTGTATTGATTTTCCCTTACCCTTTTGTAACTAATATTGCTCTATGTTAATGAACATAATTTTGTTGCAGTTTCGTCTGTCTTATTTTATTCACCGCCCTGCCATATTTTCTCCATGTGTTTGTTTTGCGCCTTTGGGTCTAGACTTCGTGTAGAAATTTTGAGTGTGTGCCAAAGAAAACTAGGACTTTTGCTCAGTTTTGAACCGAGGCTTTGTTCACACCGTATTTCCCGTAAGATCAAGTGTGGCCTTGCCAGTTTCGTCCTGGCGAGGACTTATGGTTGCTCGGGACCCAATGGCCATGTGGGTTGCTCGAGACTTAGCCTAGCTTTGGGTTCTCGCCCATATTTCGGGGAGGTTTTGCTCGCCCATATTTCGGGAAGACTTTTGGGATAAGTAACTTATCCGCACACATCGCCAACTAGTAATCAGCGGTTCGCATTGGACTTTCCGGAGCGATCCCCAGACATGAAGGTAGTGTTGGGATCGCCACCTTTAGGGAATTTTTCCCACCAGGCGACCGTGACATTTTAGTTGAGTTGCTAATCGAGTAGCAGCAGTTCGCGCCGGACTTTCTGGAGCGATCCCCAGACATCAAGGTCGTGTTGGGATCGCCACCTTCAGGGAAATTTTCCCACCAGACGACCGTGATAATTTAGTCGAGCTAGGAGTATTGCTGGGAATATCCTTTTGTATTTGATTTGTAAAAAGATTTTACATTCGAGGGATGCCTCGTTAAAAAACTCCCGTGGTGGAGAAAAAGAGTGCATCTTTATTTTTGTCCTAGTTCTTCAGTTCCCCCGCCACGACCTTGCTCTTGTCTTCAGCCCCCCTAGATCAGAGCACCACGCCGAGCACTTCATCCTTTATACCCGATGTGCTTGCCTCCCACTCGTTGTCATTGCGAGGTTGTTCCCGCCAGCTCGCCCCATAGTAGCGCGAGACTTCACTTAACTTGCTTCTCTGCTTGCCGCGCCTAGCTTCCCTAGGTTTAAAAATTGCCGACCTTACTGGTTTCCAATATCCTGCCTTTTCTTCTCCCTTACCCGCGCGACGACACGCTGGGCTCCTTTTCCCTGCCCTTGGCTTGTCTCGAGGTCGCTCAAGTGCCTAGTGACTACTTCGTTTGTCGCCACCGCGCTGGAAGCTCCGCTGATCCATTCTTTGCACCATTGCCCCTTTTTCCTTTCTCTCTTCTTGGCCCGTACCTGAGAGAGTCGGCTTCTTGAATCTAGGCAGCCCCTGATGAGCAATATTTTACCCATTTTACATAGCCTTAATTTGCCATTATTAATGATTATTCGTAATTAATTGACCTTGCTTGACAGTGATTTCTATTATTTGGTCTAATTACGTTTATTCTTATTTTCAGGTCTTATTTGACATCAAGGGCATTTTGGAGATTTGCGAAATGAAGATTTAATTGTGCTGGAGTGAAGATTGTATTTTAGGAAATATTAGGATTTAATTTCGGAACAAATTAAGTTTGATATCTTTAGGATTCAAACTTATTTAGGTTGTTATTTTAAAACTCTATCTTTAGGATTTGTTAGGATTTATTGTTATCTTTTAGGATTTGATTTTGATTAGGATTTGTGATCTCAGCTCTTATTTAAGGGTTTGTGCTGAGAGAAACAATTACCTTTTGCCTTCTGCTTATTATTCAATATAATTTCGTTTTCCCTACTTCCTCCAATTTAATTGCTGAATTCGCCCCATCCATGGAAGGCTAATTCCCTTCGAACGAATTCCTTTGCAAAGTATATCGCACTCTTGAGGTATAGTGCTTAATAGAATTCGCCTATTAGTTTTCTTCATCTCTACTTCTGGCTTAGGTTTGCTTAATTCCTTAAGATTGGAAATAAAATATGATGTATGTTCGCTTAGTTCATATTAGGGCGTAAACGATTCTTAATCGCTTAGTTTAGGAATCTGTGAATTAGTTATTGCTTAGTTAATTAATTCTCACGAACTAGGAAACTAATAACAAGAATTGATCTTTAGATACCCGTGATTGAGCAGCGATATACTGAACAAAGGGATTCGTCCGTCTTTACTTGATTATATTAATCTGTTTTTACTTTCTGCTAGTCTTTGAAACTGAATCACAAAACCCCCCTTGAGTGTGTGTGCGTTTGTGCGTTTTAATATTGAATATGTGTCGAAACGATAATCCTTGGGAAACGACCTAGGAGTCACTTCCTAGTTACTACAGTTTTCTAAATTAATTATTTGTATCGGGTACGGCCTCGATCAAATTTGGCGCCGTTGCCGGGGATTATCGTCTTTACCAAAGGTTCAATAGAGTTAGTATTAGTAGTATTAGTATTATTAGTAGTAGTATTAACAAGTTCGATCTCTGACGCAGGTACTGGATTTGTTGGTGAAGGTAAGGATTAGTGATCAAACGGCCATATCTTTTGCTCCAAAACTCGGAATTCAACATATTATATATGCTTTTGGGGTAGAAAAAAATTTCCAATTCATCTGTGACGGCTATGCCGTGAGATCGATTTTTAAAAACGCAAAAAGAGGCCTTCCGCCAAAAGTTTTTTTAGGGTTTCGAAAAAAAAAATTTACTTTGTGTTGCATGACTAGGACGAATCCTGGGTTTGTGCATCCATTAATTTCTGAAATAGATAGAGAATTTCATAGGTTAATTAGAGCACGTAGAGCTTTTGTAACTAATCCTCATTCAAGTGATTCTGATTCTGACCTTGATTTTGATTCTGATTTTGTTGCAGTTTCTGATAACATGGCTGAAGAAGGACCGCGAGAGAGAACATTAAGGGAGCTGGCTGCACCTGATTTCACCTACGAAAGCTTGTGTATCCAGTATCCTCAGGATGTACCATGTGTACTCAAAACTAGACTAATCCATTTATTGCCTAAGTTTGGTGGTCTTGCAGGTGAAAATCCTCATATGCATATCAAGGAGTTTCGTACTGTCATATCCACCATGAAGCCTCCTGAAGTTGACAAAGATCATATCTGTTTGAAGGCTTTCCCTCATTCCCTTCAGGGAACTGCAAAGACATGGCTGTATAACCTGCCTCCTGCATCCATTGCAAGCTGGGACGACCTAAAAAGAATGTTCCTTGAGAAGTTCTTCCCTGCCTCTAGGACGACTTCAATCAGTAAAGACATCTCAGGAATCAGGCAGCTACATGGAGAGACTCTATATGAATACTGGAAAAGATTCAAGACACTATGTGTGAGCTGCCCCCATCACCAGATTTTCGACCAGCTCCTAGTTCAGTATTTCTATGAGGGTCTGCACAACATGGACATAAATATAATTGATGCTGCTTGTGGAGGCGCATTGAATGACATGACTCCTACTGAAGCCAGGCATTTGTTTGAGAACATGGCTGCTAATTCTCAGCAGTTTAACACAATGAGTAATGATGTTGTTAGAAGTGTTAGTGAGGTTGGGACAGATCCAAGGATGGACAAGCTTGAGAAGAGGATGGAAAACATTGCCACCTTGGTTACTCAATTGGCCATGAACCAGAATAAACCTTCACAACAGGAAAAGGTTTGTGGCATTTGCACTAAAGACCATAATACTGATGTTTGTCCTTCTCTGCAGGAACCTACAAATGAGAATCCTGAAGCATATGCTGCTGCCAACATTTTCAATAATCGACCTCAGCAAAATTATGATCTGTCATCTAACAGATATAATCCTGGCTGGAGAAATCATCCAAATCTTAGATGGTCTGATCAGTCACAACCTGCCCAAGCACCGTTTCAGAATAATGCTAGACCATATGTTCCTCCTCCAATGCAACAACAGGCTAATAACCCTGCTGCACCGCAATATAAAGAATCTTCATTGGAGGATATGTTGAAGCAGATGACAGCCCAAAACATGCAGTTCCAACAAGACACCAGATTCTCCATTCAGAATCTGACCAACCAGATAGGACAAATGACTACTTCAATAAACCAGCTACAATCCCAGAATTCTGATAAGCTGCCCTCTCAGACGGTTGTCAATCCAAGAAATGTGAGCGCCATCACCTTAAGGTCTGGGAAGCAAATTGATGCAGACCATGGACCAGATCCTGAACCCGAAAGGGAGACAGAGACCATTGCCACAGGAACTTTCGACGTACAACCACCTTCCACTCCTCTTCCATTCCCTCCGAAAGTTATGCCAAGCAAGAAGAAGGAAGAGGTAGATAAGGGAATCTTGGAGATATTCAAGAAAGTGGAGGTGAACATACCTCTACTTGATGCACTCAAGCAAATTCCAAGATATGCAAAGTTTCTGAAAGAATTATGCACTCAGAAAAGGAAGCTGAAAGGAAATGAAAGAGTTCGCATGGGGAGAAACGTTTCTGCAATCATAGGTAAAGCTGGTAAACCTGCTCCTGTTTCTGATGTTCCTGAAAAGTGTGAGGATCCAGGTACGTTTTCTGTTCCTTGTGTCATAGGTGATACTAAATTTGAAAGTGCCATGCTAGATCTAGGAGCTTCAATTAATGTTATGCCTATGTCTATTTTTAAATCACTTTCACTTGGACCGCTGAAACCTACGGGTGTTGTCATCCAATTAGCAAATAGGAGCACGGCACACCCTGCTGGTTGGGTAGAGGATGTCTTGGTTAGGGTTGGTGAACTTGTTTTCCCTGCTGATTTTTATGTGCTTGAAATGGAAAAAGGATCTTCCCGTAATACAGTTCCTATCATTTTGGGGAGACCATTTTTAAAGACAGCCCGAACCAAGATAGATGTGTATGCTGGAACATTGACTATGGAATTCGGTGATATTGTGGTTAGGATAAACATTTTTGATGCTATGAAACATCCACCTGAAGATTATTCTGTGTTTCATATTGATTTGCTTGATGAACTGCTTGATGATATGCTTGATGAACATGAATCTGATTTCCTACATGATTCTGATTATCCTCCCCTAACTGGGCCATACACTTGTCATACATGTACTGTTACTGAAATGTGTGATTCTTGCATTGATCAATTTTTGGACACTGTTGTTATTGACTCAGATGTTAAGAAATCTGATTGCACTAACCTAGTTGTTGAAGTGCAGGCTGCAGAAACTGTATCTGCTAGTTTGGTTCCATCTGTTTTGCAGGCACCCGTATTGGAGCTTAAGCCCTTGCCAAATAACCTCAAGTACGCTTACTTGGAGGATGATAAGAAGCTCCCTGTTATTGTTTCCTCTCTCCTTCGTGAAAATCAAGAGGAAAAGTTGCTGCAAGTACTAAAGAAGCACAAGAAAGCTATTGGTTGGACCTTAGCTGACATTCCTGGTATTAGTCCATCCATGTGCATGCATAGAATACTCTTGGAAGAAGGAGCGAAGCCAGTAAGACAACCACAAAGGAGACTCAACCCAGTGATACTTGATGTTGTGAAGAAGGAGATCACCAAGCTTCTACAAGCTGGAATTATATATCCGATCTCTGACAGCCCTTGGGTGAGCCCAGTTCAAGTGGTCCCTAAGAAGCTGTAGTGAAGAATGAGAGAAACGAGCTTATCCCTACTAGAGTGCAAAATAGTTGGAGAGTCTACATTGATTATAGGATGCTCAATCAAGCAACTAGAAAGGATCACTTTCCTTTGCCCTTCATTGATCAAATGCTTGAGCGCTTAGCAGGTAAAAGTCACTACTGTTTTCTTGATGGTTTTTCTGGGTACTTTCAAATTCACATTGCTCCTGAGGACCAAGAGAAGACCACATTCACCTGTCCCTTTGGCACTTTTGCCTATAGGAGGATGCCATTTGGCCTATGCAATGCCCCTGGTACATTCCAGCGGTGCATGGTAAGTATTTCCAGTGATTTCTTAGAGAGTTGCATCGAGGTATTTATGGATGATTTCACTGTTTACAGATCTTCATTTGATACATGTTTAGATAATCTGGATAAAGTTTTGCATAGGTGCATTGAAACTAACCTTGTTTTGAATTATGAGAAGTGTCATTTTATGGTAGAGCAAGGCATAGTTCTAGGTCATGTGATTTCTAACAAAGGTATAGAGGTGGATCCCGCCAAGATAGATATTATTTCACATTTGCCTTACCCCTCTTGCGTGCGAGAGGTGCGTTCTTTTCTTGGCCATGCAGGTTTTTATCGCAGGTTCATTCAGGATTTTAGCAAGAAAGCCCTTCCTCTCTCTAACTTGTTGCAAAAGGACGTGGCGTTTGATTTTGATGAGAAATGCAGAGAGGCGTTCGATTGCCTAAAGAAAGCCTTGAACACCACTCCTATCATTCAGGCACCTGATTGGACAGCCCCTTTTGAGCTCATGTGTGATGCCTCTAATTACGCATTGGGTGTTGTCCTTGCTCAAAAAGTGGATAAGTTACCTAGGGTAATATATTATGCTTCCAGGACTTTAGATTCTGCACAAGCGAATTACACAACCACTGAAAAAGAACTTCTAGCTATTGTGTTGAAGAAGGCTGAATCCAAGCCTAGGTTGATCCGATGGATGCTCTTGCTCCAAGAGTTTGACTTGGAGATTAGAGATAGAAGTGGAGCACAGAATTTGGTGGCCGATCACTTGAGTCGGATAGAGAGGGATGCTGATATTCTACCCATTAGAGATGAATTCCCGGATGAGCGGCTCTTTAATATTTCAGTTTCTTTTCCAGCACCCTGGTTTGCTAATATTGTTAATTATTTAGTTGCTTCTGTTTTCCCTCCATTTGCATCTCGAGCTCAGATTGCTAAGCTTAAGAGTGATGCTAAATATTATTGTTGGGATGACCCCTATTTGTGGAAGTTTTGTACTGACCAGGTTATTAGGAGGTGCATTCCAGATCATGAGATTGAATCAGTCCTTCAGATTTGCCATGCTTCTGCAGTGGGCGGTCACTTTGGACCCCAAAGGACAGCACGCAAGGTGCTTGATTCTGGATTTTACTGGCCCACCATCTTCAAAGATGCGTCAAGGATTTGCAGCACTTGTGAGCCATGTCAGAGAGCAGGCGGTACCATTTCTTGGAGAAAAGAGATGCCTCAACAGCCCATGCTGTTTTGTGAGGTCTTTGATGTATGGCGTATCGATTTTATGGGTCCTTTTCCTGTTTCTTTTGGTTTTTATTATATTTTCCTTGCTGTTGATTATGTTTCTAAATGGGTGGAAGCTAAGGCCACCCAGACTAATGATTCTCGAGTTGTTGTGGATTTTGTTAGGTCTAACATCTTTTGCAGGTTTGGCATTCCTAGAGCAATTATTAGTGACCAAGGCACCCATTTCTGCAATAGGTCCATGCAAGCTCTTCTCAAGAAATATGGGGTTGTTCATAGAATTTCCACACCATACCATCCTCAAACAAATGGGCAAGCTGAGAATTCCAACAGAGAGATAAAGAGGATCTTGGAGAAGACGGTCCAGCCTAACAGGAAGGATTGGAGCAATAGACTTGAGGATGCTCTTTGGGCCCACCGTACTGCTTACAAAGCACCCATCGGAATGTCTCCTTATCGCGTTGTTTTTGGTAAGGCATGTCATCTCCCTGTTGAGATAGAACATCGTGCTTATTGGGCTGTGAAGACTTGCAACTTGGCTCTTGATCAAGCTGGTGGCGAAAGGAAGCTTCAATTGAGTGAGTTAGATGAGATCCGCTTGGAAGCCTATGAGAACTCTAAGTTCTACAAAGAGAAGACCAAAATATTCCATGATAGCTTGATTTCCAGAAAAGACTTTTTGGTTGGACAACAAGTGTTGTTGTATAACTCTAGGCTTGGCCAAATGAGCGGTAAGCTTCGTTCTAAGTGGATTGGTCCTTTTGTTGTTACTAATGTGTTTCCTTATGGTACTGTAGAGATCAAAAGTGAATCCACAGATAAGAGTTTCAAAGTTAATGGTCATCGCCTCAAGCATTTCCTCACTAATCCTTCTCTTGTGGATGCTACCATGGAAGATGTTTCCTTGGTTGTTTCCACCCTCCTCCCGCCATAAATCAGGGAGTATTCTTTCCCCTTCTTTCCTTTTATTGTACTTGTTCAATTCCTTATTTATTATGCTTCATTGGGACAATGTGTAGTTTAAGTGTGGGGGGGGGGGGAGATTACCGTAGGTAGAATATTTAGATTTTGAATAACTTAGGTTGATCCATGCTTTTCTTTGAATTCTTAGGTCTTGTTTAGATTATGGACATTTTCTTTCTTTGAATTGAGTCATGATATCTTGTGATGTGAATCCATGCGTTCTTGTGTGTCAAGTTACTTTTGAAAATTGAGGGGTTGAAACAATTATGATAGACTTAATTCCCCTGTGAGAGATTTTGAGCCTTAACTATAGGTGGACAATTGTATGCCATCTCTAATCTTTTTCTTGTGTGATTGCACTCTTGATTACTTGCACTCTAGAACTTGACTTGACGCTTGTTTCTACTTGATACTCACATGCACATATTGAAGTGATTTTAGGCATTTTCTTCTTTTAATTAATAAGCCACTAGCCAAATAAGCCTACCTTGAATGAATTTATCCTTTGATAGCCACTTTGAGCATTTTTACCTTCCTTTTTCTTTAGCTCATTACAAGCTTATAAGTGAAAAACCATGATTGACCTAATCTTAGGGAATTTTGGAGCTTTGGAATTGTTTTGGGAGTAAGTACAAAGTGGGTAAGAATGCATTGTTCATTAATTCTTCCAATTCTCGGTTATGCTTAGTTGGTTATTGTAAATAAGTATGGTGGTGCTGTTTTTCTTACTAGTTTTGTTATTCAGTAAAAAAAAATGAAAAAAAAAAAGAAAAAAAAAAAGAAAAGAAAAAAAGAAGGCCAAAGAGGAAAAAAATGAATGAAAGGATGAAGGATGAAAAGTTGAAGTGTGGAATTGGAGGAAGAATTGTAAATCTTATGCTATGAAATTGGGTTGATTTTGACTTACTTCTTACTTATTCCCCATTGCTCCTCTATTTCTTAAGGTTTTAGCTACTTATCTCATATTTTATCCTACCTTGTCCTTGGCCCCATTACAACCGTTAAAAGTCCTTTTTGATCTTTATGTGCATGTGTTTTTGATTGTTGATGTTAGCGTCTTGTCAAGCCTATGGTATTGTTTGTTCTCATGAAGTGCCTTGAGCGTAAACACAAACCTTAAACACTTGAGCGTAAACACTTTGAGAGCATAACTTGTGAGGTTCTATCATCTTTGTTCTCACCTCTTGGTTTGATCGGTTACTTTACATGCTTGGATGTTTGGATGATATTCATGGATTTCTTGTCTCTTTGCCCATTTCTCTACATTTTCTAGGATTCATTGTTAAGTATGTGATCTTTTAGGTTATTGCATGATTCACTTCTAGTTTCAAATTAGTTTTCATGTTCTTAGTTCTTTATTTTGCCCAGGAGTGCAAAAGGCTAAGTGTGGGGGTATTTCATGAGCAATATTTTACCCATTTTACATAGCCTTAATTTGTCATTATTAATGATTATTCGTAATTAATTGACCTTGCTTGACAGTGATTTCTATTATTTGGTCTAATTACGTTAATTCTTATTTTCAGGTCTTATTTGACATCAAGGGCATTTTGGAGATTTACGAAATGAAGATTTAATTGTGCTGGAGTGAAGATTGTATTTTAGGAAATATTAGGATTTAATTTCGGAATAAATTAAGTTTGATATCTTTAGGATTCAAACTTATTTAGGTTGTTATTTTAAAACTCTATCTTTAGGATTTGTTAGGATTTATTGTTATCTTTTAGGATTTGATTTTGATTAGGATTTGTGATCTCAGCTCTTATTTAAGGGTTTGTGCTGAGAGAAACAATTACCTTTTGCCTTCTGCTTATTATTCAATATAATTTCGTTTTTCAGTAATTATTAGAGCTCTGTCAGGGTTTATGCTTTTATTCCCTACTTCCTCCAATTTAATTGCTGAATTCGCCCCATCCATGGAAGGCTAATTCCCTTCGAACGAATTCCTTTGCAAAGTATATCGCGCTCTTGAGGTATAGTGCTTAATAGAATTCGCCTATTAGTTTTCTTCATCTCTACTTCTGGCTTAGGTTTGCTTAATTCCTTAAGATTGGAAATAGAAGATGATGTATGTTCGCTTAGTTCATATTAGGGCGTAAACGATTCTTAATCGCTTAGTTTAGAAATCTGTGAATTAGTTATCGCTAAGTTAATTAATTCCCACGAACTAGGAAACTAATAACAAGAATTGATCTTTAGATACCCGTGATTGAGCAGCGATATACTTAACAAAGGGATTCGTCCGTCTTTACTTGATTATATTAATCTGTTTTTACTTTCTGCTAGTCTTTGAAACTGAATCACAAAACCCCCCTTGAGTGTGTGTGCGTTTGTGCGTTTTAATATTGAATCTGTGTCGAAACGATAATCCTTGGGAAACGACCTAGGAGTCACTTCCTAGTTACTACAGTTTTCTAAATTAATTATTTGTATCGGGTACGACCTCGATCAGCCCCCAAAGCGTCACCTCCTTCTGACTCCAACTAAATAGGTCAAAATTGTCCTCTACTAGGTTCTCTAGGCGCCTTTCTTGACTGGTCGTGAGTCTGGGCTCGATTACTAGCACTCCTCTGCTGAATTTATACCTCTCTAAACCCTCTATTACGTTCGCCCAGCGCTCCTTTGCATGTGCATCCGTGAATTGTCCGTCTCTTCCTGTCCTGCCATCTGGCCTCCTTTGTCCTTGGTTGTTCCTCAATCTTTCTATCTTTTGATCAATCATTTGCTCCAATCTTCCTGGTCTGTTTCGCCCCTGATCCCGCACGCCCTGCCTATCTTGATCGCCCTCTAAGACCTCAATCTCGTGGCACCTGTGTCCCTCGCCGGCTCCCTTCTTTCCATACAAACTAAGGCAGTTGTTATAGCACTCCCTCGCTCTCCTCTGATCGACCACGATTTTTCCCACCTTTCCGCAGATTAGTGGATACTTCACCGCCAGGTGAACCGTTGAAATCACCGCGCATAGACGATTGAGCGTGTTGTGACGCCCTGAGCTGAGAAGGGCGAGGATTGATCGCCTTCTATGTGGAGGGACGCACCACACCCGAACAAGAGGTATTTCGAGACTGTGTAGGGATGAACTATACAGTTGAGGAGGGCATATATGATTTGATTATACTACCCATAACAACAAGTTGCAACTTCTTTTCGGGAGCCCAACTTATAAGAACTCCATGGTTAAGTGTGCTAGCCTTGGAGCAATATTATGAAGGGTGACCTCATGGGAAGTTTTCCCGGGAAGTGCATGAGAGTTCGATTGGAATGTTATAATTGGTATCAGAGCCGACCTCTCCCAGTACGGTGTGGTTCGAGGACGAACCAAGTGGAAGTTGGTGGGCCTGTGACGCCCTAAGCTGAGAAGGGCGAGGATTGATCGCCTTCTATGTGGAGGGACGCACCACACCCGAACAAGAGGTATTCCGAGACTGTGTAGGGATGGACTATACAATTGAGGAGGGCATATATGATTTGATTGTACTACCCATAACAACAAGTTGCAACTTCTTTTCGGGAGCCCAACTCATAAGAACTCCATGGTTTAGTTTGCTAGCCTTGGAGCAATATTATGATGGGTGACCTCCTGGGAAGTTTTCCCGGGAAGCGCGCGAGTGAGGAAAAAGCGTGCTGAAGACTCGTGTTGTTACCGTGAGGCCATTCGTCAAGTCAGATCAGAATGTTTCACGTGTTTCGTCCGATGATGACATTGTATGATGCCACGACCTGCAATACCAAATACCTTACACGCAGGAGCTTGGCATTCTCATCAACACCAAAAACTATGTCTAAATCCAGGTAGCCACGCACCCAGACCTGCTCTCCTGAAAAACCCATCAGAGTCCTAGTGTATGGCATCAAGTCCTTGTCTGTTAATCCCAACTGATCGAACGCATCGCCGTAGATAATGTCTGCAGAACTTCCCTGGTCCAAAAGATCTCTTCGCACATTAAAGCTATTGATCCTTACTTGATTCTCTTAAAATCTGCTGATGATATCACGATATCTGGGTGATGAAAACCAAGTGGGGTTTCATACTCTCGTACTGAAGTCACCGCCCTTACTTGCCTTCGTCTCGCCGAGGCCGTGTCGCCGCCTCCACCAAAGCCGCCTGTGATTGTATTTATTGTCCCAACTGGTGGCTCGAGATCTTTGTTGAAGGTTTATTCTGCCCCTTCTTCCTTGTTGCCAGCGTTTCTCTCTTGTCAGTGGTCAACGTACGACAGCGATCGTCCCGCCTGCGATCATCTTGCTGACGATCCCCTTTATATCGATTTCTCTGCTGTCGTTCGCCGCGCCAGCGGTCACCTCGGTCATTTAACTACTAGCGTCCCGCTCAGATGAGCCTTTCAATTTCGTTCTTTAAGGTGAAACAATCCCCGGTGTCGTGACCCGCTGAGCGACAATACTCGCACCACTTTGTTTTATCCATCGCTACTCGAGGCGGGTTAGTCTCCTTCTCGCCTTCCTCAACCGCATGTTTCGTCTTGACCTCCCGAAGTAGCTCTGTCAAATGCGCACTTAGACTTTTCCCTGATTCTTCACACCGGCGGGAGTCGGCCTGATGCCACGGGCGACGACGCTCGAAGCTTTCCTTCCTAGGGTACAACGGTTCCTTCGCAGCCCTCTCTCCTGACTTTACCTTCTTATCTCGCCGCTTACCTCCTTCTCCTTTTTCTTTACTTTGTTTGCCTTCCGACGATGCGTCCCTCTGATCGCCATCCTTTTCCATTTTTGCACTCTTTCTTTTGAAAGCATCATCCTCCTCGTCCAAGATGTAAGTGTTTGCCCGTGCCCGGATCTCTGCCATCGACCGAGCCAGCTTACGGCTCAACTTACTGTTCAGCTTTCCTGGCTGCAGCCCGTTCTTGAAAGAACGCGCGCATGCATGTGGTTCTGACTCCTCAATTTTAACAGCCGCCGAACTAAATCGCTTCACGTACTATTTCAAAGTTTCACCCTCTGATTGGCGGACATTGTATAGGTCATCGATCGTTACCTGCTTGGTTTTGCTCGCGAAGAACTGGACGAGGAACTTCGATGAGAAGTCGCGAAAATTTGTGATAGATCCTCGAGGTAAGGTCGTAAACCAAGCCATGGTCGTGCCTTTGAACGTCGATGGAACATCCTGCATTTCACCGCGTCGGAAGCAGCGCTAATTACCATTTTCGTGATGAAATAAAGCAGGTGCCCCTTTGGATCGGCCTTTCCGCTATACGTTTCAAGAACGATATTCTTCATGTTATCCGAGATATCCACCTCCCTCACCGCCGCTGAGAATGGCTCAAACTCCGCCACGGCTTCGGCTTCACGCTCTCCTTCGTCTTGTTGCTCGAAGCGATAATACTCTAACTGCTCCTGTAAGTAATCGTTTCGCTGTTGTATGTCATCGACACTGCGGATCAAACGCCTCCAATCTCGACCGGTGATTGGAGCCTGCGGTGGCGATGTTCCTTCCCCTGAGGCTCCTGGTGAGTGCGCCGATGACCTCTGTTGCTCCGGTGAGGATGCGGAGAAGGCAACGGAGGTGTTGGAGAAGGAGGCGGTGGAGGCGGTGGAGGCGGAGGAGGAGTCAATTGCTCAGATTCGTCGCGGCAGACCTGCTCGAATCGCAGCCTGCCTCTCACGCGACGCGGTGGCGAACCGCGTCGCTGCTCCTGCTCTCCGTCGCGTCTTCGATGACGTGTCTCCATCAGACTTCACTAGCGAACCAAGAATTCAACCAAAAATCCAAAAAGCGAAGAGAATTACACAGAAAATCGAACTTCTCTCAACCAAATCACAATCCACGTAGTCCGGGAATCGAAATCTACCGGTCCCCACAGACGGCGCCAAATGTTCTATCCAAGAACATAAAGATAAGGTACGATACCCATAGTGAAAGGATCGTGATGTGAAAATCTAGAGAGAGTTTTAGAGCGTAACTGCTTAGAGAGAGAAAGTAAATGAATTTCAAGTTTTTATTTCTCAAATGAGCTAAGAGTCCCTTACAATTGGTAACCGTCCCCTATTTATAGATTTGGGGGTTGGGCTTGGCGCCCCTACAATTTGTGGCGACAGTGCTTGGCTCCCTCGCCCCGCTTCAGCAGTGATCGCCATGGACCATGATGGCTTGACGCGTGTAAGCCACATGTAATGTACTGAAATAATACAAAGGTCAACGAATCTGTAGAATCTCAACCGCTATCTCCGATATGTCCCTTAAAATCATAATAAAGCCTGTCAATTTGAATTCAAACCAATGAGCTTCAGTCGTTGTCACTTTTTATTTAATGTGCCGTTCCCGTTCCCCAAAATCCGCGTCACGCTCCCCTGAGTAATCATTTCATCTTGCCACGATGGGACACGATTTCCCAACCGCTACTCGCCCTAACTTTTAAATTCCCCCTTACCCTATCATTCTCCACTTATTGCCATCTGCCCTCATACCAGTTCCTGGCTCTCGTATCGTATTCCTTCAACGACCCTGCAAACTCCGGCCCTTCTTGCTCTCCTTCACACATCCTTTTTCTGGTTAGTTCTTCATCCCTTCTCTCTCCATCCTTTTCTTCTCTTTTTTTAACGATGCCCTCAACAGGAGCCCTTTCCTCCATGGAGGAAATCAAAGCTCATCGCTTGGAAACCTTCGCCACTCTCCTTTCCCCTGTCCAGGATGCTCCTAACCAAGGAATTCTTGACCAGCCATTGGAGCTTTCCACCAGCGACTATATTTCTGACCTTGCCTGCAGGGCTGGCGGTCTCTGTAGCACCCCTGTTGTTAGAGAACCTCCTTCGCACCACCGGATGCCGGGACCAAGACCGCCCCTGGCAACACCGTGCGTTCAATAACCCCAAGTACTCCCATTTCTTCTTCGTATACGAGTATTTGTTTCTTGATCTTGGCATTAAACTCCCCCATTTCTCCCCCAAGTGCTGCGTGATGTCAATGTCTCTTCTTGCCAACTTCACCCCCACGCCTGGACTTATCTGAGGTGTTTTAAAATTCTCTGCAACAGTGTCGATTTAGCGCCTTCCCTTGCCCTCTTTTCCTTTTTCTTTGAAGTGGATTATTGATCCCTAGGGTCCTACAGCTGGGTTGTTCTGGCGCCCCGACCGGGTCGAGAACGGTTTGTTCCATACCAAGTTGGTTCCGAACCCCATTTAGCCCGCCGGTACTTCCAGGTCATCGTTCACCCCACTTACCCCTCGACATTCACGCGGAAAGAAGGGAAAGCCCTCTTCCCGTTTTATTGGACCCAGTGTCCTAAGTCCATGGTCGACCCCCCTAAGGCGCTTCGCTCTTCCGGAGAAAGTTTTGCCTTTGGGGTCCAATCCCGGCTTCCCCGCCTTAGTTGTGCTGAATTAATCGGCGCTCCTCTAGGCTCCAAACTATTCCCTCGATTAGGTTTCCCTTCTAAACGTCTCCTTTAAGCCTTCCTCTTAGTCTTTCTGTTGCTGACGACTTTTTCTTTTTGCTTTTCATGAAGTATAAAGTTTTCTACCGCTGATCTGCTGAAGGCCTTCACCTCTGGGAACGTTAAGGCGCCCTCCTCGGCCCAGGTTGGAGAAAAAAGACAAAGCTCTCCGGTGAGCGCTTGTTCGCCCAAGAGGAGCAAACTAGGCGAGCCAATCCCTCAAGCTACTCCTTTGACTGGCGCAGGTGAAGGGCCCGTCGCACCTGATCCTATTGTTGCGGATAGCGCTCGCGATCCCTTGGTGTCTGACTGTCATGGCGAGATGGGTGCTTCCCAGACTCCAGATGCCCCTCGCCCCGTGACCTCAATGGAAGGTCAACAATCACCCTCTTCCATCTGCCCGTCGTTTCCTTCGCCCGTCCAGGCGACCCTCGGTCCATCGGCCCCTAGTTCTCCCGGGGTTGGTGGCGAGGGAAAGAATCTCTCTGCGGCCCGCCCGAAGGGTCCTTCCAGCAGCTCTTCCCCAGATCCTTTTTCCTTCCTCCTTTCTCACCCTTATCTTGAGAAATTGAGGGGGGCTCCCAGCCAGAACCCACAAGACGTCGCCCAGGAAGCTGTGTCAAATCTTCTCCGTGCCGGTCGCCTGTTCGCCCAAGAGGCCTGACAGGCGTGACCTCTTACCGGAATTGCTGGGCTTCGCCAGGAGGTGGAAAAGCTGCGCTCTGATAACTTTCAGGCGAATGAAAAATGCTCCAAGCTGTCCAACCAGTTGGCGACGGAGGAGGGTAAGGCAAAGAAGATACGGCAGAAACTCAAGGAGGCGAAACTTGCGCTGATAAGGGCGAACGAGAAGGAGCAAAAACTTGAGGCCTAAGTTGAGGAGCTCCGACAGGACCTTGACGCCAAGGAGGTCACTACTGCTTCTCAGGAGGAAATCCTTGCTGCTAAAGACAAGGAGATCGTTGTCTTGCGTGAGGAACTAACGGGCAAGAGTGAGACACTTGCCGAGGCTCAGTCGGATTTGGAATCCAAGTGTAAACTTTTGGCTCATAAGGAGGCTTAAGCCGCCATCCTGGAAGAGAAAATAAGGAAGGAGGCTGCCCATGCGGCGGCCCAGGAGTGTGTCCGCGGCTTCCTTATCGCCAAAGCTCAAGTCAAGCACCTCCATCCTACTATCAACCTTGACTCCTTGGGAACCTTTAAAAGGGTTACCCCCGCTGGGTTGGAGGGTCCGGAAGACCCACCGGAAGTTGCTCATGTTGATCTCGGGGACGCTGTGGAACAAGAGAAAGAAATATGATGTTAACTTATTTTGAATAATTGTAATGTTAATTCTTTTGCTTTGTTTGATCGTTGTATTTTCGACTTTAAATTAATCAATTCAATTTTATTTCCTATGTCTATTTTAACGCTTCCCGAAGTTTTCTCTCGCTTTCTCTCGCACCCCCCTTAGTTTCCTTGTCCCTGAATTACGTTCGACGACATTGGTGGTCTGCTGGGTTTAACTAGGACTTTTGCTCAGTTTTTGAACTGAGGCTTTGTTCACACCATGTTTCCCGTAAGATCAGGTGTGGCCTGGCTAGCTTTTCTTGGCGAGGACTTACAGTTGCTCGGGTCCCAATGGCCATATGGGTTGCCTGAGACTTAGCCTAGTTAGGTTTGCTCGCCCATGTTTCAGGGAGGCTGTATGGATAAGAAGCTTATCCGCACACATCGCCGACGAGTGACGGCAAGTTGCGTCGACTTTTCCGAAGCAATCCCCATACATCAAGGTCGTGTTGGGATCGCCACCTTCAGGGAATTTTTCCCACCTAGCTCTTGCCGAAATTCAGTGTGATTGAAATGACTTGATACAATTTTTGTATTTTCAATCAGACGTTATAGTCAACAAACTCCCGAGATGGAGAACAAGAACGTGTCTTTGTTTTTACCATTCAGGCGTTTTTGCCAACAAACTCCTGAGGTGGAGAACAAGAATGTGTTTCTTCGTTTTTAATACGACAATCTTCATGAGTCGCGCTCAGTTGCTCGCCCTCGTGCCAAGCCGGGTTCTTCCTCAATCTTCAACTGTAATAGAACCTCAAGCTTGTCGCATTCCAAGACCGCGACACTCGCCTCCCACCTAAGCTCTCGAGGTGATAGGCCCCCTTTCCTAATACCTTCAAAATCCTGTAAGGGATCTCCCATATCGAGTTCAACTTGTTCCCTGTGTTCCCGGTTTGTTTCTTAAGCACCAAGTCTCCCTTCTGCATCGCCCTCGGGCGGACCTTCGTGTCATATTTCGCTGCGGCTCGCTGCTTCATCGCGGCTTCTCTGATACGAGCCTCGTCTCGCATTTTAGATAACAAGTCTAGCTCCACTGCCATGTTGGAAGGATTCTGGCTTTCGAATTGCGGCGCTGTCCTCCAAGAGCTGTTGTCTATCTCCACGGGCAGCATGGCGTCCGCCCCGTAGGTCATCTTGAAAGGAGTCTCCCCTGTGGTTGAATGCTGCGTTGTGTTATAGGACCAGATCACAACCGGGAGTTCGTCCAACCAAGCTCCCTTTGCCTCAAATAGTCGGCGCTTCAAACCCCGCAAGATTACCTTATTTGCTGATTCTGCTTTCCCATTGGTCAGAGGGTGCTCCACTGAAGATAATCTTCTCTGGATACCCATTTCGTCACAGAATTCCCTTGCTTGATTATAGACAAACTACGCTCCATTATTTGAGACAATCGCCCTTGGGACCCCAAACCGGCACACGATTCTTTTCCAGTAGAAGTTTACGATCTTGCCTGCGGTAATACTTGCCAGAGGCTCGGGCTCTACCCACTTGGTGAAGCATTCCACCGCCACGAGGATGAACTTCATCTGCGACCTGGCGGTTGGGAAAAGTCCGACAAGGTCAACTCCCCACATGGCGAAGGGCCATGGCGAGCTGATCGTGGCCAGCTGCTCTGGCGGGGCTTTGGGTAAGTCTGCGAACATTTGACACTTTTCGCATTTCTTTACAAATTCCACACAATCTTTTCTTATCTTGGGCCAGTAAAATCCCACCCTGAGGACCTTGCTTGCTAGGGATCTTCCTCCTATGTGGCTTGCGCAAACCCCCGGTGAACCTCCGCCATAACGGTCTCATACTTCCCGGGCGAGAGACACCTTAGGAGGGGCGAGCTAAATCCCCTTCGGAAAAGCGTTCCGTCAAGCAGTGTGTAATGCCTCGCTTCTCTCCTTTGCTCCTTTGTGTATTTCACTACCCCACTCGGCTCTCCTGCCAAGATGTCCACGATGGGGTCCATCCAAGTCTCTTGGCGGTCAACAGAGGCTACCAACTCTCCCACTATACTTGGATTGACAAGTGTCTCCTGAATCACACTCTGATTATTTCCTGGCTTCCGGGTGCTTGCCAGTTTTGCCAGGGCATCCGTCCTTTGATTCTACGTTCTCGGCATGAACTCAACCACTGCCTCCCGCAATCGACCCATCAGGAGCCGTACATGCTCCAAATACTTTATCAAGGTCGGCTCCTTCACCTGGAATACTTCATTCACTTGATTAGCCATCAGCAGCGAATCTGTCCTAACCAGCAGGCTATCGATCTGAACCTCGATGGTCAACTTCAAACCTGCGATCAAAGCTTCATATTTTGCCTGATTATGCTAGCTTTAAAATGAAATCTTAGAGACTGTTCTAGTACTAACTCCCCTGGTCCTTGCAGCGTGACCCCTGCTCCACTTCCACTCTCATTCGATGACCCATCAACGAACAACGTCCATTGCGTATTTACCCTCTCGCCGACTTCCGGTGTTAATTCCACCACAAAATCAGCTAAAGCCTGCGCTCCGACCTTTCCCCTCTTGTCATACTGCAAACCATATTCCAACAGCTCCACCGACCACGCGACGAGCCCTCCTGATAAGTCCGGCTTCTGCAACACCTGTCTCAAAGGTAGGTCAGTTCTCACTCTTACCTGAAATCTCTGGAAGTAAGGCCTTAGGCATCTGGCGATAACGAGTACGGCGAGCGCCACCTTCTCTATCTTTTGGTACCTGATTTCCGCCCCCTGGAGTGTATGGCTTACAAAGTATACTATTTTTTGCTCGCCATCTACTTCTTGGAGAATTACTGAGCTGATTGCGTGGTCGCTGACAGAGAAATACAAATGTAAAGGAAGGCCTTGGACGGGTTTCGATAGAATAGGCGGTGCAGACATCATCTCCTTAAGGCGTTTGAAGGCTTCCTCGCATTCTGGACTCCACTCAAAAGCTGTATTTTTCTTAAGGCACTTGAAGAACGAAGCTGACTTGTCGCCCGCATGAGGGAGAAACCTGGAAAGGGCCGCAATCCGCCCCGTCAGGCGCTGCACCTCTTTCACACTGCTTGGGCTCTTCATTTCCTGAATTGCTTTACACTGATCCGGATTGATTTCAATTCCCCTCGATGCTATCATGAAGCCTAAGAACTTCCCACCTTGTATCCCAAAAGAACATTTTTCCAGATTGAGTCTCATGCTGTGCTTTCGGAGCCTGCCAAAAGCTTCCGACAAGTCCTCATGATGATTCGTTCCCAAAACGGACTTTACGATCATGTCATCGACGTAGACCTCCATGTTCCTTCTCACTTGATCTTCAAAAACCCTATCCATCAGTCATTGGTATGTCGCCCCGGCATTCTTCAATCCAAAAGGCATTGTTTGATAGCAGTAATTCACTCTGGCGGTCATGAAAGATGTCTTGTCTTCATCTGACGGTTGCATCTTGATTTGGTGATACCCTGAATAGGTGTCCATCAGACTCAGCAGCTCATTTCCGGACGCTCCATCCACCAGTTTGTCTATGCTCGGCAACGGGTAAGAATCCTTCGGACATGCTTTGTTCAGATCCGTGTAGTCCACACACATGCGCCATTTCCCATTTGCCTTTTTCACCATCACCACGTTCGCCAACCATGTTGGATATTTGATTTCTCGAATAAAGTCCGCCGCTAGCAATTTGTTTACCTCTTGTTGAATCGCTTTTTCCTTTTCGTCGCCCATTCGCCGGCGTGTCTGGGTTACTGGTTTGATTCCGGGATTTAGTGCTAGCCTATGGCAAATGAAGTTTGGGTCTATTCCCGGCATGTCTTTGTGACTCCAAGCAAAAAGATCCATATTTTCTCCCAATAGCTTTGATAACCTCTGTTCTTGATTCTCAATCAGCTTGGTCCCGATTTTGAGGACTTTCTCGCCAAATTTCAGTTCCTTAGTTTCTTCGATCGGTGTGGGCCTGTTGACGCGTCCCTCGCCTCTCGGATCTAGGTTTTCTTCTGGAACATCGACCTCGTTGCATTGGTGTCCTGTCGAGGCATTCTTTTTCCCATATCGTTCCACCGCATTGCAATAGCATTCTCTTGCACTCTTCCGATCCACAACAACTCTCCCAATACGCCCATCTGGTAACGGATACTTGACCGACAATTGTGCTGTTGAGATCACGGCGCACAGTCGGTTCAAGGTATTCCGGCCGATTATCATGTTGTAAGACCCCACCGCTCCCATGATTAAATATCTTACCTTCAGCGTCTTAGCGTTCTCAAATTCGCCAAATGTAGTATCAAGGTCGACGACGCCCCTTACCCACACTTGTTCGCTCGCAAACCCCACAAGTGTCCCTGCGTAGGGAGTGAGGTCTCCCTCGTTCAAACCGAACCGATCAAACGCATTACCGTAGATGATGTCCGCCGAGCTCCCTTGATCTAGAAGAACTCGCTATACATTAAGCTGGTTGACACGGAGTAGGATTACAATCGGGTCGTCAAGGTGCGGCTTTATTCCGAAGAAGTCAGTGGACGAAAATGTAATGTCTGGGTGCGAAAAATCGAAAGGAACCTCCGTAACCGTGTTCACGGCCCTGGCTTATCGCTTTCTTGCTGCACTAGTGACTCCACCTCCGCCAAAGCCTCCGGCGATCGTGCTTACTTCTTTAGACGTTGAGGCCTTATCGCCCTGAGTTCTAATAGGTTTCCCCACCGCTATCAGCTTCTCAACCGCGCGCTGGAAAGCATGACATTCCTCTGTAACGTGGCCCGTTGCCCGGTGGTAAGCGCACCATTCGCCCCTTAGCTCGCCAACCATTCGTGTCGCCCGCGTTTCCTGGAAATTTTCTGTCTGGCACGATCTATTCGCGTACACCGGCTTTCCCGTTTGAGAGAAAAGTCGCCACTCCCGTGACGATTTCCGGTAATTTTTCCCCTGTGACGTTTTAAGCTCCGCCACTGCCTCCGCCCTTCGGATCTCCCTATCCTGCTGCTCCAGGCTGCTATTAACGTCGCGAATGAACCATCTCCAATCTCTGTGAGCGTCCAACGCCAGTGGTGATAGCAGTTCACCTCCCGAGACTTCCACCGAGGGGACAGAGGACTCCTGCCCCTCACCGCGCTGCCTTCCACATACGCGACGCGATGGCGGACCGCATGCGTGTTCCTGCCTTCCTCCACTTCGTCGACGATGTGTCTCCATCAAGCTCCACCATCGAACTAGGAATTCAACCAAAAATCCAAAAACTGAAGAGAATTGCACGGAAAATCGAACTTCTCTCAACCAAATCACAATCCACGTAGTCCGGGAATCGAAATCTACCGATCCCCACAGACGGCGCCAAATGTTCTATCTCAGAACGTAGAGATGAGGTACGGTACCTATAGTGAAAGGATCGTGATGTGAGAATCTAGAGAGAGTAAGAGCGTAACCGCTTAGAGAGAGAAAGTAACTGAATTTCAATCTTATTATTTCTCAAATGAGCTAAGAGTCCCTTACAATTGGTAACCGTCCCCTATTTATAGGTTGAGGGGTTGGGCTTGGCGCCCCTAACTTCTCTTAATGGGCCTCTCGGGAGAAAGCCCAAATTTCTGGCTTGCACGTCGCCCTGGGCTAGCGCGCCTGGGCGAGGGACCCTAGGGTCTCGCCCAGTCCAGAGCTTTCAATCCTTTAGCGGTGCCATCAACCTCATTATCAATGTTTAATTAATATCATAGAAATCATTTTAACAAATTAAATATTTATTTATCAATAATATGAAAAATTATCAAGTTAAATTGTGATATTTAAATTAAGTAAAAAAAATTTAAGTAATAAGTGCTTAATATCATGAAACTAGGAAAATCATTTCTTGTGACCCATCAAGACCAAGAAAAATAATTTTAACTTTTTGAAATGCAATAAGTTATAACTTAAAAAGCATAAAATATTATCTAGTGAAATTAAATTTATTAAACTTATTTGGTTTTCGATTAATGTTTCCTCACAGTTGATAGTCGTAAAACTAATCCCTCGAGGCTCTACAGTCACGTAAAGTGTATAAGTCTTTCACAACAAAAATTTATACAACTTTGGCTATTATTATTTTTCTCTATTGTGCTTCCTGGAGTAATTTTTACTAATACATCATAAATAAATAAAATATAATTATTTTTTTTTGTGATAATTCACATATGTGTTATAGTTCATATTATGCGGCATTTTTTAATTTTGAATCTTTTTTATCTAAATTTTTTATTTTAAATATTATTTTATTAAATAAATTTAATTTTAAATATTTTTCAAATGAAAAACTTAAGAAAATTCTTGTTTCTTTTTAAAAGTCATTTTTAAGTTGATGAGTGTTGTTATTTAATGTAATTAGTTGAATAGTTTTTCAATATACAAATTTTTTTCGATTTTCAATTATTTTGTAATATATATTTTAAAAGAAAAATTATTATTTCTTAATGTGTTTTAATACAAAGGTATGCGATTTTTATGGTTTAATGCATTTAATGTAAAACTCAAATATGCATTTTTTATGTAAAATGAGAGTTAGAAAATTAAAAACCTGGCTTCAGTCAAGAAGCCGAACACTGGACATCAAATGTACCAATGACTTTGCTTACCACTAGGCTACATTATAATATGATGACAAATTCCGCGTTATATATATTTTTTACAATTAGATACTTTTATCATATGACAACTAAGACCTACATCGATACAGTACGATTAAGAAAAGTGCAACCCTTAGTTAAGACCATAATCGATATAAAGCGATGAATCTATGTTCTATGCACAATCTTGACTTAGACCCTAATCGATATAAAGCAAAGACAGATGTTCTATAGGAAAATCTTGACTTAGACCTTAATCGATATAAAGCATTGAACCATAAGCCCTAATTTTCAGAAACTGAATGAACCCTAATCCCTAATAACAACTTTGGAACAATAAATATATAATGGTTACAAATTAACAGTTTTATGTATGGATTAATTAAATATTAATATAAAGCGATCACTACAAGTGCTATAATACAACCCTTGACTAAGAACTTAATCAATATAATGCAATTAAGAAAAGTGCTAAGTCCATAACCGATATAAAGCGATCACTACAAAGTGCTACGGGACAACCCTCGACTATGTCCTTAATCGATATAAAGCAATCACTACAAAATGCTATAGCACAACCCTCAACTATGTCCTTAATCAATATAAAGCAATCACTACAAAGGGCTATGGGGAAACTCTCGACTATGTCCTTAATCGATATAAAGCAATCACTACAAACTGCTATAGGGGAACCCTCGACTAAGTCCTTAATCGATACGAAGCAATCACTACAAACTGTTACAGAGCATCCCTTGACTAAGTCATTAATCATTGTAAAACAATCACTGCAAAGTACTATAGGGCAACCCTCGACTAAGTCCTCAATCGATATAAAGTGATCACGCGAAGGTGCAATTAACTAGTTGACTTTTATTTATTAGTGGTAACTAAAGTGTAATATATTAAACCAACTAGTGGATAACATATCAATTAAATTTTCTTGGCTTAGTGGTAACTTCCCTCTCTTATCTATGTCGTGACCGAGCTCGAACCTCATAGGTGTGCTTTTATTTTTGTATTTATAAACAAATGATAATACTTTGATTTTGGTTAAAATGAGAGCAACAGTTAAAAAATTAAAACAGAGCTTCAATTAGGATTCGAACATGGGACGTTAAATGTATCAATTATTTAGTATATCATTCGGCTACACATAATACAACTGTTGTTTTCGCTTTATTATATATATTTTAGAATTGGTTACTTTAATAATATATGGTAACTAAGACATGAATCGATATAAAGCGATGATTCTATGTTCTATAGGGCAATCTTGACTTGGACCTTAATCGATATAAAACGATGACTCTAGACTTATACCTTAATCGATATAAAGCAATGACTATAAGTGCTATAGGGCAATCTTGACTTAGACCTTAATTGATATAAAGCGATGATTCTATGTTCTATAGAGCAATCCTGACTTAGACCTTAAACGATCTATAACAATGACTATAAGTGTTACAGGGCAATAAAGACCTCCATCGATATAATACGATTCAGAAAAGTGCAACCCTCGATAAGACCTTAATCGATATAAAGCCCTATAGGGCAATCTTGAATTAGACCTTAATCGATATGAAGGGATGACCATAAGTGCTATAGGACAATCTTGACTTAAACCTTAATTGATAGAAAGCGATGACTTTATGTTCTATAGAGAAATCTTGACTTAGACCTTAAACGATATATAGCAATGACTATTTAAAAAATATATATTAGTCATAGTCATTTAATTTTTAATTTAATTATCATAAAAAATTAATTAAATATATTAAGAAGTAAAATCTTCCTACCTTTGTGAGTTCAAAAAAAATCTTCCTACCTTTGCATTAAAATAAAGGAAGCAATAGCAAATTTCTTTATAATTAATATATTAAATAATAAAATAATAAACCGAAAGAAATTCTATTGTCAAAAGTAATTCAACTACCTAAATTGAATAATAGTATTCATAAACATAAAAATTGACTTGAATTTTGCATTAGGAATCTATATCTATATCTATATGTATCTATATCTATATTTATATATCTATCTATATATATTATATAAAAGTAAAGTTTGGCAACAAGGAGGGTAAAATAGTCATACAATAGACTATGACTCATGAATGAATATTTTACCATGGTCATTCATTGCTTCTAATCCTAACTGTTGATCATTTTTCTTATGAAACCCTTTGTATACAACATTTTCATATTTTTGGTTGTTTTATTTGTTTCTTTTGTAACTCCTGATTATGGATTATGATTACAAAATCATCAAGAGTCTCTTCCTTCTTCTCCCATATATAAAACATATTTCCATTCCCCTTTAAATTTATTTTCATCTCTCTCATTTTGATCTTCAACATCTCCATTCATGTACAGAAAATCACTCCGATTTGGACTCTCCATCATTCCTGCACAAGAAGATCTTCCATCAGGTTAGAAAATTTTCTTTTGTGTCTTTTCTTCTCCATCGGTCACTTCTTCTTCACTTTTCATTTCACGCATTGATGCTTTTCTTCATCATTTTTCATCCGGTAAGAGCCCTTCTTTTTTTTTCCTTATTTATCCCTTTTGATTTATCTGTTCTAATTTCATCATCACTTCTTCTTCAGATTTTATTCTCATGCTACGTTCTTCCCAAACGGACTTATTTTCTCTCATTCATTCTCCTCATTCGTCATCTCTCACTCCTGTAAGATTCAGTCTTTATTCGCAATATGCATGTTGTTATCTCTTATTCAATAGATGAAAGTTACATATTTTATTTTACTTTTGTAATTTATGCATGTTTTGTTCTTTGCTATTGATTATCAATATTATTATGATTTGTTCGTAACTTCTATTTCGTTTCAAAAATAATTTTTCTTCATTAACTGTTAAAGTCATCTCCTTGATTATTTCTCTAATTGTGTTCCATTATCTTTCTTGCACAATTATGATGTTTGCTTCTATTTCTTTGACAGTTTAATCTTCAACCAATGTAAGTTAACCAAATGATAATCTTTTCTTCTGATCCAGTACAATGAAACCTTTTTTTTTCTTTTACATTTCATTGATTAAACAAAGTTTTATATTTTTTTCTTACCTATGAGCTTTTAAGTAATTATACATATTATGTCATATGTGAATTTTCAGAACCCGTTCGGTATTCAATAGACTTTTAATCTCAGCCGTTCGATATTCCCCTTGAACTTCCTCCAACAATGTTAGTATATAACTTTCAACTATTAAGCTCAAATTATTTTAAATAAATTTATTAATATTTTATATGAGTTATGGAGTCTTAGGTCAAAATTTATATTAAATATGATATTAGTTATGAATTTCATAAGACACATATTTGTAGTTTATGTTTGTTGACGTATTAATCAACTAATAATTAATATTAATAATAAACCTTAAAGGTTAAAGGCCACTCAATAAAAAAACTCCTCTATCCTTCCTCTTGAACTTCCTTCATCAATGTCATTTTATAGACTTCTACTATTAAGCTCAAAATTATTTTAAATAAATTTATCATAGGTCAAAATTAATATTAAATGTGATATAGTTATGAATTCCATAAGGCACATATTATTAGTTTAGGTTTGTTGAAGTATTAATTAACTAATAATTAATATTAATAATAAACTTTAAAAGTTAAAGGTTACTCAATAAAAAAAACTCTCTAATTCCTTCCTCTTGAACTTCTTTCATCAATTTCATTCCATAGACTTCTACTATATATTAATTTAAAATTACTTTCAATAAATTTACTATTATTTATTTCATGAGTTATGAAATTTAAAAAGGTAGGCTTAATATTAAATAAGATCTGAGCAAAAGAAAAAAATACTATCACTAGCCATTTTCTCTACCACTATTTAAATTAATAAGTGTCAATACTCATGTCAACACTCATTCAAAATGTGCACTTCACATAAGCTTTGTTGAGGTATTTGCTTTTATTTCTTCAAAGGCTCAAGCTTCAAGACATTTTTCCAAGTACATATATCCAACGACTAACTATTGATGTACTGACCTATAATGTTTACATGTGTTCTAACATGCTTTTTATTTCATGATGATCTTCAATTGATTTTAATCATGTAAAATTGAAACACCTAAAAAATTAATTTCTCTTTGATTTGCTCAACTTTTTATTGTGTAGGATGACTCAAACAGTTCGTGCGCTCCATGTGTCGGAAATAAGAGATTTCAATAAACCTCAAATTGTTAATAGTATTGAAATGCTCTTAATCGTTGAAAAGGTAATCACTTTTTTTGTTTCCCCCACTTTCATGGTACCTAATTCAAATTATTTATTGTTACCATAACAAAATGAATTTTTAAAATTTTCTATTTTTAAATGTCATAGTTTAGTGACACACTATGTGTACGATAAGTTTATGCGATTCAAAATGTTATGATTCAAGCATCTGCTAGAAAATATAGTCACAAAGCATAAATACAAGATTACTTAAATGAGCATCTCAAAAACTGAGGAGGTTACAAGTGACACTACTCCTACAGCAAAATTTGATTTTGTATAATTTAATATAGTTGACATCATTTTCAATTTAATTGATATATATAATATCACAACCTCTTTAAAAGGGCCTTCTCTCTAGGCCAAGAAGGGAGGATATCTAGTGAACGAAGCAAGGAGCGGGAGATAAACAGAGGAAAGGAACGGTGGCGTTTTGACCATGCGGCGGATCATTCGTGAGAAAACACCAACATGCTCCTACACCGGGAAATGGAAGAGTTGAACGAAGCTCCCAACCTTTCTTCCAAAAGCAGGGCATTTCTCCCCCATATACCTTGTTCATCGATGGTCTAGCAGAAAAGACATCCTATGAGCAAGTGAAAAATGCTTTGAAAAAATGGGGGAAATTATCTGGTGTTTTTGTGCAGAGAACCAAGAAAACGCACAGAAAGACAAAGTTTGGATTCGTGCAGTACTTGTCCAAAGAAGCGGTTCGGGCAACAAGAAATCTGGATGGTGGATCTCTAAATGGTGCCATTATTTCTGTGTCTGTGGCTAAGTACCCGACAAGCGCACAAGGGGATACTTGATCAAATGCCAATAGGTGGGCAAATCCATCAGGAAAAAGGGTTTGGAGGAAGAAAACAGAGATAAGCCCTCACGAAAAAGAGAACTTTGACTACTATTTCTGCTACAGTACGAAGCAAGAAGACCTTGAATATCAAACCAACTAGACATTTCTTTCACATGGGTAACAATAAGAAATGTGCCCCTCGTAGCCTGGAATATCAAATTCTTCTCCACAATAGCAGGACTTTTCGGGAACTTTGTGTGTCTTGACAAAGAAACTGAGTCCCACTCCAGGTATGATAGAGCTAGGATGCTTATAGCCTCCTCGTCGCCGTCGATTCAGAACCAATCGATAAACATGAAAATAGATGATGACAGTGGCTTTGGAGATGGATATAAAGCATGATCCTTGTGACCCCCCTTTCGCGGCAGAAGTAATCTCAGGGCTTTCTTCTTCAGAGGGTACCGGCGGTAACGAGGTGATGGCAGCGCTTTCGGAGGACTCTAGGGTTCAAGGGACTGAGGAAGTTGACCTATCTTCTGCCACATCTCCAAAGGCAGAGGAAGTGGGTCCATTCAGCTGCTGCCTCGCTGACGATGACCAGTGTGCAGAACGTCAAATCCTACCTTTGGTGTATGCTGCCAAAACTGTTTCCTGCGAAACCTGGCCCACGAGGTACGAATGGGTCGATCCTCGTACTCAGAGGGGGAAACACGTGCCTTGAATTCAAATTGCCTGACCCATGGGGAATACTAATTGTGGAGAGTTGGTAGACTTGGACCACTCACGTCAACCATAACACATGGAGGAAAAAGAATTTTAGAAATTGAAAGTGTATGTAGGCCTACGGTTGGTCCTATCACCTTGGGCCATAGCTTGTTAGATTTGGATCAGCCCATTAACAGTTGGGTTTTGAGCCTTTCACAAGCGGCCACTCCCTATACTGCTAGCAATGGAGATTTTGAGATAGAGACTTTTCCTCGTGGACACCAAGGTTTGACTCAAGAAGAAATCCTAGTAAATGAATCATCTAGTATAGACATAGCAAATGTTTGTGGCCAAGAAGACAGCTCATCTGCAGTAACCTCTTCCCCTGATGTTGCTCGCTCCCCTAGATCCAGAGGTCGCCCCAAACGTGACACAAGAAAGGATAGTTGAGCTCGCTGAAACCTTCGATGTTAGTGCAGGGGCGCTACCATTTGTATATCTTGGGGTGCCACTTGGGGACAATCCTAGGAGGAGAAGCTTTTGGACCCCGGCCATTGAAAAAACTAGTATGTATACCCGTGCCTATGCACGGCGACATGTTTCCAAGTATATAATAATTTATTTTTAATATATAGAATATGATATAATAAAACAATAATTAGTATGATTTTTTTATCCTTTTATTTTCGTTTTTCATATCTCCAAATACGATGATAGAAAATATGGATTACATATTAAATTTACCTGTGTCGTTGCACCGGGGCATATTTCCAAACATATTAAAAACTGTTTTTAATATATGGATTAATTTTTTTATATAAATGAAAATAAATATAAAATAAATTTTATTTTTTGATTAATGTGTTTATGATGTAAGAATATAGTAAATTACATGATTTTTCGTTTTTTTATTTCGTTTTTCCTATCTCTAAATAATTATACACAATTTATAACATATGGAAAATGTGATAGAAAAAATGGATCACATTTAATTACAGTATTTTTGCACTATATAATTTTGATTTCATAATCCCTAAATAAATACGGACATTTAAAAATATATAAAGAATGCAACAGATAGCTCATTTAGAGCATTTGAAACAGAGGCTTTGAAATGGGGATATGCATAATGGAGATAGGCACATGGAGAAGCTTTCATGTAATTTGGGAATTGCTCTCTCTCTCTCTCTCTCTCTCTCTCTCTCTCTCTCTCTCTCTCTCTCTCTCTCCTTCCCCCATTCCCCCCTCTCTCACTCGACCCATAAAATTAAAATAAAATTTGCTTTTTTGTTATTTTTAATTAGAAATATTTTAATGTAAACGTTCTTGCCCGTCGGATCCTATTTTCAAAATTAATTTGTAATGCTTCTACATATCAACTCCTAAAAATATTTAAAAAGTCTAGAAAAAGTATAAAAAATTATATTAAAACATTTTCTATTAGTTTTAACTTAAAGATATTTTCATGCAAAATGTTCCTAATTGTATCAACTTTTTACTATGTAACCTAAACACCAATAAATATAGAATATATATTTTCAATCCTCGTGTGCCTATATATTTATATATATATTTACTTCTTAAAATTTAATTTTGATTATTTTTAACTTGGAAATATTTTAATGTAAATGTCATTCCCTGTGAGATCCTCATTGTCACAATTAATCACATTGCAACGCTTCTGTATATCTACTCTTAAAATTATTTAAAAAGTCTGAAAAAAGAACTAAAATGATAACAAAACAATATTTCTATTAGTTTCAACTTGAAAGTATTTTCATGAAAAATGTTCCTCCCCGTATGAGCTTTTTAATATGTAACTTAAACATAAAAAATTTAAACTATACATCTTCATTTATTCCAATTCTCGTCAAAATTTCCTCATATCATATACCTTTAAAATTATGAAAAAAATTCTAAAATTACACTTTTTTTTCAACTTGAAAATAGTTTAATATAAATGTTCTTCCCCGTGAGATCTATATTTTCACAATCAAATTAAAATGGTTTTTTATATCTACTCTTAAAATTATTTAGAAGTATGGAAAAAGTACTAAAATTTTATTAGAACATTTTCTATTAGTTTCAATTTAAAGTATTTTCAAGCAAAATGTTACTCATGTAGGAGTTTTTTAATATATAATTAATAAGTATAGACTAAATATGTTTATTCTTCTCTAATTCCACGTGGGAGACATATATTCACAATCAAATTATAGTATTTATATATATCTACTCCTAAATTAATTAAATTTTTTGGGAAAAGGAAAAAATTAAATTAAATCATATTTTCTATTAATTCCAACTTCAAAGTATTTTCATGTAAAAATTTCCTACACGTATGAGCTATTTAATATGTAATTTAAACATAAATAAATAAAAGGTACATATAATACATTTAACTTTAAACTTATGAATAAAAACTAAAACTATATCAAAGTGTATTGTTTGTTATTTTCAAATTGAAAATATTTTAATATAAATTTTCTTCCGCGTGGAATCTCTATTTTCACAATGAAACTAAAATGGTTATGTATATCCACTTTTAAAATTAATTAAAAGTTTGGAAATATTACTAAAATTATATTCAAATATGTTCTATTAGTTTCAACTTGAAAGTATTTTCATGCAAAATGTTCCTCATGTAGGAGCTTTTTACTATATAATAAATAAATATAGAGTAAATATGTTTATTTTTCTCTCATTTCTCGTGAGAGCCCTATAATCACAATCAAATTATAATGCTTATGTATATCTAACTTAAATTATTTAAAAAACGTATGAAAAGTTACTAAAATTATATTAAAACATTTTATATTCTCAAAAACTTGATAGTATTTTCATGCAAAATGTTCTTCATGTAGGAGCTTTTTATTATATAATTAATAAATATAGACTAAATATGTTTATTCTACTCTAATTTCCCGTGAGAGCCCTATATTCACAATCAAATTATAATGCTTTTGTATAGCTACTCTTAAATTATTTTAGGCTTAAATGCACTTTTGGACCCCAAAGTTTATATTTTTTGCGATTGTTGACCCTGATCTTATTTTTCTACGAATGGAGACCCTAATCTTTCAAAATGTTGCACCGTTTACCCTTCCGTCCAAATCCGTCAAAAACTTGACGGAACCCACTTACCTGGCCTTCCGATGGAAGGGTAAATGGTGCAACGTTTTGAAAGATTAGGGTCTCCATTCAAACTAAAAATAAGATCAGGGTCAACAATCGCAAAAAATGTAAACTTGAGGGTCCAAAAGTGCATTTAAGCCTTTGTTTTAAATCCCACTTTTATCCACGTGGAAGGCCATATCAGCGTGTTCCGTCAAGTTTTTGATGGATTTGGACGGAAGGGTAAACGGTGCAGCGTTTTGAAAGAATAGGGTTCCCATTCGTAGAAAAAAAAGATAAGGGTTGACAATCGCAAAAAGTTAAAACATGAGGGTCCAAAAGTGCATTCAAGCCATTATTTTAAAAGGAATGAAAAATTACTAAAATTATATTAAAAAATTCTCTATTAGTTTCATCTTGAAAGTATTTTCATGCAAATTGTTCCTCATGTAGGAGTTTTTTACTATATAATTAATAAATATATACTAAATATGTTTATTCTTCTCTAATTCCCTGTGGGAGCCCTATATTCACAATCAAATTATAATACTTTTGTAAATCTACTGTTATGTTATTTAAAAAGTCTGGGAAAAGTACTATAATTAAATTAAAACATATTTTCTATTAATTTCAACTTGAAACTATTTTTATGTAAAATGTTCATCCCTGTATGAGCTTTAAGTAGCTTACACAAATAAATATAGACCTTATTATTTGTTAATTTATTCCACTTCCCCGTGTGACAAATTTTAATATCAAAATTTTATATTTTTATATATATTTACTTCTAAACTTATTAAAAAAAATTATAATATTGATAAAAAAAAGTTTTTTATTTAATTCAGAAATATTTTAGTGTTAATGTTCTTCTCCGTGAGATCCCTAATTTGACAATGAGATTGCAATGCTTTTGTATTTAAAAAGTAACATTAAAAAATATTTTCTATTTCTTTATATATGATTCGAATAGAACTATTTTCAAAGTAATATGGAAGTACCGAGTAACATCATAAATTAATCTTCCTAATAGGAGTTAATTTATCAAGAAAAAAATCTTTTAGTACTCGTGGAAGCTCTAGTTTTACCTTCTAATTTATGTTACTTTTAATATATTTCCTTCTAAAACTATTTTAATTCTTTTGAAAATAGTAATGAATAATTATAACAATTCTTTACGATATATATAATTTTTATCCTAAAAACACTTTATGATAAAATAAATTTGTGGAATCTCTCTTCAATACTTTTCTCTAATTTCTATTTCCAATTTTAGGTTTTATTGTTACATTCGAATAGAATAATTTTCAAAGTAATGTACATGGAAGTACCAAGCAACAATATAAAGCAGCATCTGTGAAACTTGGAAGTACCAACCACCTCTAGCATGAGAAAAAAGTAAGAGCCTTAACCTTGTCCCGAAAAGCCATATAATTTTAATTAACTCTTCAATACAAACTAAGAAAATAAAATCTTGATAATCAAATCTTATGTCTAATATGCATATTTTGTCTTTAGTGTCATGAAATCCTCAAGCTTCGATGTGCTTATCCCAAGACTTTCCTTCCATATTCTGTAAAAAAATGTAGTGAGAAATTATAGCATAGTCAATCGCTCAAAATGTAAAAGATTTAAAAACTACAGGGGTTCAAATATGTTCTCATCAGAAGCTAATTCCAATAATTAATGATCATAATCAGGAAAGAAACCCACCATAATCAAGTTAGAAACCCACCACTACATCACAATGCTTAGTTATGTCACGTTACTGACAGAGTATGTCTCATTCCTTTTTAGATTCTAATAAGCTTGTTGATGCATTCTTACCTTGCACTTGAATATTCCTCATAGACTTCTTTTGTGAAATGAAAGTTAGGAAGTTGGAATTAAACCACCATATAAAAGTTCAAAGTTTTCAAGATGCTCCACAATGAATGGGTTTAACAGGTTAATTCTTCCTAATTTCATCTGAACCATCTTAAAATTCTTAATAGTTCCTGAACGAAAACCATAAGGAGCTATTGTTAGTGAAAAAATGGGCAAGAATAAAATTGAACAAAGAGATAATGTCAATCTTCTTTTGGAGTGCATCAATGGTGAAGAGCTGTAGAAATTTAAAAGAGTAACTATGTTGGATAATGAATGAGTGAGCAAACTAATGAAATACAATACATACACGCTCACAAACTTGTTCCTGAAGTTCTGATTCTGCATTATTTAGCACCCCACATCATCATTAGATAAAGGAGAACAACATAATAGCTTTCAGCGTTTACGTTGACTATTTTGATCAAAGTTCTCTCTCAATGGAATATTCTCTATCCAATCATCTTCGTTGTAGGGAAACATCAAAGGTTATTAATGAGGCATGAAATGGGGATGAGTCTCATGAAGTCTTGTAAGACCACCACTGTGACTGTAAACAACGATATCTCTTCCAACCTCCAAATTTACAAAATCTCCAGATGTTTACGAACGGTAGCTTGAATTCTGAACCTAAGGATTTAGAAAAAAAAAATATAGCAATCAGAAAGATACATAACATGTCAATTTCTTTAAATTAAAAATTTATAAAATCCGAGAGCAACAAACAATTCAATGATTTACATTTTAAATTAGGAAATCCGTAAAAATCAAATTAAAGGCTTATCAAGAATGAAATAATCAAGGAGAGGATATTGGTCATACTACATATTGGTTCATATATGATAAACAACTAAATTACGAAAAAAAGAAGATATATGGATCATATTTCATATTGGTTCAAATATCATTAATATGAAAAAAAAAATATCAATAAAAATACCTGATCATCCATCAATATCATCTCTATTCCGGTTACTTGTTCTCCACTACAAATGCACCATAGCCTAATAACCCTGGTAAGAACATTCCAATTATCCCTGATTGGATTGAGGATGACAATCTTATCATAAACACGAGCCATTGTAAGAGGGAAAACTAAACAACTGAAATAAGAAGAGAGGATTCAGAAAGGGATTCGTTTGATTTGAGATGTAAAGTTGTTGAGGTATTTATAGGAGAAATAGATGATTGTATCCGAAAATTGATTTCCAATAATTAAAGAAGTATTGGGAACATTGATAAATAATGAATATGATGTATTACTCCCAAGATAATTGTGGACGACAGCTTACCCAAAAATTCTTAAACTCTTGATATTTCGTTTTTTTATTGGTCATAATGGGTGGTTGAAATTTGCATTAGTTTTTAAACAATTGGAAAATAGAAGATATAAAGGCTTTCAAAGTTTCACACGTAAAAAGAAAAAAAAAGTTTTGCAATGTATTAAAGACATTTTAAAGAGCACCAAAAACAGGTTTAATCTAATTGGCTATTGTTGTGGTGGGGTCATAAATAATAATAAAAAAATAAAATTTGAAATGAGTCAAAACGTTGAAGATGAAGTTAATGGGATGAAAGTTTGAAATCAAAATTAATGTTAGCCATTTTTGAGATTAAAAAAATTTAAAAATAAAAAATTATTCGTCAAGATTTTGGTAGTGGAAGACAAATTGTGGTTAGTCATTAATATGAGATATAATTTAATTTAAAAAAATCAAAATTAAAATAAATTAGGTGAGCTATTACATGCTTACTCTTAAATAAAATTGAAATTATCAAGTAAGCCACTTGCAAGTTTCCAAAAGTGGTAATAATATTTTCTTTTTGATTTTTTTTAATCTTCCAAAAAAAGCTGAAACCTCTTTCAATGTATGCCAAGTGTCAAAACTTGCCATCTTTTAGGTTCTCTTTTATATACTATTTAGATGAGGCGTAAGCTGGCCAATTGGAGATCCAAATTTCTGTCTATCAGTGGGAGACTGGTGCTGCTGAAATCGGCTATTTCCGTCGTTCCCATTTACCATATGACAATCTTTAAAGCCCCAATTGGTGTCGTGGGAGACTTTGAGAAAATCATGCGATCATTTCTTTGGGGAAACAGTGAGGGACAAAGGCGTATTGCATGGGTATCATGGGAGCAGATTTGTAGAAACACTCAATATGGAGGCCTTGGACTTGGATTTTTGGGTTGGAGAAATAAAGCCTTACTATTGAAATGGGCTTGGCGATTTGGCAAAGAGAAAGGATCTCTGTGGCGGAGGGTCATCTGCTACAAATATGGGTGGGATGAGAATTTACTGGTCTTCCATCTCGTGGTAGACAGATTTAATAGTTGCTACACCATGGTTCAGGATATTCTAAAAACTCTTTCAGAGGATACCCTCATTGCAAAAGAATTCCGTAACCAGTTGAGGTGTGTCATTGGACCAGGTTCTTCGGTTCGCTTCTGGCTCGATCCTTGGGTGGACCTCCTTCCATTACATTTATCCTTCCCAAGGATGTTCGCCTTGTCAGTTAACAAAAATGCTTTGATTAGTGAAATGGGAAGATGCACAGGCAGAATCTCGTCATGGCAGATTGATTTTAGAAGAGCTTGCTTTGGCTGGGAGAAAGATGAAGAGAGTCATTTTTCCAAGCCATTAACTCATATATCCCTAGCAAGGGCCCTGATACAGTGCTCTGGCTTGGAGAACAGCGAGGGATATTCTCAGTCAAGACCATCTGTGAGCTCATGGAATTTAAATTGCTCAACCCGGTGGCCTTTTGGAAAATTCCTAACAGGCTTAGGAAAATAATTCCCCCCCAAAGTGGTGCTCTTTCTCTGGCAAGTTGTCATCAATAAGATTGCTGTAAAGGCTAATTTACTAGCCAGAGGTTTGGTGCTGGAAAATGTAGGTATGTGCAACCTGTGTGGAAGAGAGGTTGAATCTGTTGCTCACCTGATGCTGAATTGCACCAGATCCCGCGTGCTCTGGGATGGTATCTTCAGCAGGGAAGGTGTATCCTGGTGTTGCCTTGAATCCGTGCACGCTTTATTGGAAGAGTGGACTACTCTGATATTTAGAACTGATCCTTTGCTCTGGGAATTAATCCCTTATGCCATATGCTGGTCAATTTGGCTTGCTAGAAACGAGTTGGTTTTTCAGGATAAAGATTTCAATGCGGAGACGGTCTGGGATTTACATATATCAAGGATTGCGTGGTGGACTAAAGCCTGGTGGAATGAGTGTCCTTACAATGGGACTGATTTCTTGTTAAACTTCTCTGAGGTGAGAATCCACTGTACCAAAACAAATATCTGGTCCAACATTTGGCATCCTCCTCCTGAGGGAGTTTTAAAATTCAACGTGGACGGCTCTTCTCATGGAAATCCAGGTAGCAGTGGAATTGGGGGTATTGTTAAAAAGTCAAGAAGACAAACTCTGGGCTTTTTTTCCAAATCAACTGGTAATTTATGGGCTTTTGAAGCTGAAGTTAAGGCTATTCTTCATGCGCTGATCTTCTGCTGCCAGTTTGAATTAAAACATATTTTAATAGAGAGCGACTCTGCCCTTGCAGTTGGATGGGTTAATAATAAGGTAAATAGGCCCTGGAAACTGGTCCAAGATCTCAATCTTATTGACTTGTTGTGCCTCGAAGTGGACTGCTTAGGGATCAATTATATTTTCAGAGAGTCAAACTCTCTTGCTGACTATCTGGCCAAGTCTGGCTGCAATAGACATTCTCCTATCTGGGCTTTGCTGTCATGTTAAACTGCTGATACAGCTTGCAGTTAGAAGAGCTGTCAATGTTTCCTCATCTGCCAAAAGCCCATAATTGATATATCGTGAAGATGGTACCACATGGTATAGTTTTTTAAGGGAAGGAAGAAGAGTTGTCTGCACCTCCAAAGTTGTTATCTCTATACTGTTGAGCAAGGAATATTTTCAAAGAAATATGGAGGTGCTGGCCGTGTTTATTGGTATTGCTTAGTTTGTTGGTGCTCCTTGACGTTGTTGTTTCCTTTGTTGCTGCAAGTTATTTTCAAGCCCCTTCTTCTGTTTCTTTTTATTTCTTTCTTATTATTTCTAGTTGCCTTTGTTTTCTTTTAGTTTTATTCTTCTTGTGTTATCTTTTAGTTTTGTTTTCCCTATCTTAGAAGGTTGTTCTCAGCATTCTACTCTTTTGTTATATATCTTATTTCATTTTTGAAAAAAAATTTAATCGATCATCTCTGAAGAAACCAAAGTTTATCGTGCTAATTTATTTTATAAAATAAAGGACATATAATACCACATGAAAACTAATTTCATCTTCTAAATAACAATA